>NC_056744.1:1355781530-1355786530 GCF_019279795.1 Protopterus annectens | reverse complement strand
GGATTTTGGTATATATTTTTGTGCTCTATATGGTTAGCAAATATTGGTACAGTGGGCTGCCATTCCCCGTGTTCTGAAATTTCCCATGCTAAAGAGGTCCATTGATGACATTGTTCTGAAAAGCGAAGTATGGCAGCCAATATATCATATAAGCCCGCAGTTTTCAGGTATGCTATAATGTACATAGGATAACCTCTATATGAAGAAATAATGTAACTGCATTCTACCAAGGTATGCTCACTTATTTTATGTCACATCAGCTGTGCTATATCACTTTTTAGATCTTTGTTCAATATGTACATCATTATAATGCTCCTGAAAGGTATTTGTTGAAGATGAAGAATTACATGGAGGATACAACCTGTATATTGTGATATTATTTATATTTGTGAAACTTCCTTTTGGAAACTATTCTAAGTAGAAGGCAATAGTTCAGTGCATCTTTTTCCACACTTTTGCTGTTTACAGGTATGTTGCTTTCTTGATATAGAAAGATTTTTGCTATCCGCAACTATCCATTGCTGAATGCTGCATTCCCAGTCCATCCATAAGCAATTGCATATCTCAGTGGCTGTATAAAGTGGAATCAGAGTTAGTTAATTTAAAATATGTCTTTTCTCTCTCTCTCTATATGTATATATGTATATATATATATATATATATATATATATATATATATATATCTGTGTGTGTGTTTGTGTGTGTGTGTGTGTGTGTGTGTGTGTGTGTGTGTGTGTGTGTGTGTGTGTGTGTGTGTGTGTGTGTGTGTGTGTGTGTGTATATATTGTAGATCTCACTCTTTCTCTCTCTCTCTCTCTCTCTCTATATATATATATATATATATATATATATACATTATATTGTAAATTATATATTATATATTATATAATTTATATATATATATGTGTGTGTGTGTGTGTGTGTGTGTGTGTGTGTGTGTGTGTGTGTGTGTGTGTGTGTGTGTGTGTGTGAGTGCATGTGTGAGAGAGAGAGTGGGAGTATTGGTATAACCATAATGTAAGCAAAGCCAACTTGTACTGCCTTAGTTCATTATCCATATAAATGTATAATCAATGTTGAAATTCACATACATAATACACATGAACCCTTATTTGTTACATCAGCTAAAAAAGTATTCCAGAAATATTACACTGCTCTTTTAACGACACAGAACACTTAATACAGCTCAGTTTAAAACTTTTTGGAATCCCACCCAAAGATGAATAAATTAATAAGATGTTTGAGAACGGTGGGGTTAACAGTTATAACACTGATACTAATTTAAACAAGAACATGATTTTTGGGACTTGGGAGGTCTCCCATTTTGATAATTTGGTTGATACTGTGGGACCTGACCCACATTTGTACATAAGAAAATTCATACCATGAAAAATTAATTACAATGAACTCAGAATGTGACTAGACAGGAACATAATCTTAAATGGGATTAACAAATGTGGTTTATGTAAGCAGGGCACATTCATTAATAAAGACAGCAGCCTTTTTGATCCCCATGAAATAACAGACAATCATAGAACCATCACTCTGAGAACCATTAGGGCATTTTTATTAATGTGAATTAACCTCACCACCCACTAGCAGTGATATGAGATTCAATATCAGTGTGATGAGACTGCCTTTGCCCCTGATAGGTATGTTGGCATGGTCACTGACATACCTCCACAAGGGCTACCATACTAAATTGATCAGATAAGACACATTCTTCCCCCGGGCCTGTTTTCAGGGGTGTTGCCAATGTCACTCCATTGAGACTACAGATCACCACAGGGAAAAAGCTACCACAATCTTTGTTCCCAGGCAGATGCACCACTGTAAGTCAAATGTCTCTTGACTACCACTCCCTGGTTGTTCTAGTTTCTTGGGCCACTAATTGATCTTGGGTCATCTAGGTCACAATCAGGGCTTTATTCCTCTGTGTCACAGAGGTGGAGTTAAGCACACACACATTTATTTACAAAACTGTTTGACAAGCTATACTATTTCACTTTAAAATATACACATGTGGATGCAAACCAGTTTATATGTGATTGACAGGAGATTTGGTTTTACAATCCACATCATTGCTATTAAAATGTAAAGATACAGGCTTTGAATACATACAGCTGTCATCAAGGGATGACTGGTTTTAAGAATGTACTCTAGATATTCAGTGCTGCCTCATTTAATAGTCAACACCTGTCATACCCATATAATCTTCACATTGACAAGCTGCAGAAAAGTTACAATCACCGACTCTTCAGGTTTATACCCAACATCTTCCCAGTTCAGTGCTTTCCAGAGCTATGTTACCATTAATAAACACAAACTTCTCTAAGAGTATTCCACCACACAAATACAGATAATATACAATGTTTCCAGGAGTGGTTAATATCTTCCTAGTACCATCACCCTTCCCTGTCTTTACAGTGATGCTGCCACCAGCTAGACTACTCCAGCACATGCAGAACATAATTACTGGATGCCCTTAAAATAAGCCAGCTATTAAATGTTGAAATACTAACAATAAGCAGTAACTGTCTGAAAAGTAGAAGCCAACAGTTACATTTACACAAACTCAATACACATACCCTTCAGATAATAAATAAACTACTATCCACACGCATTTTGAAACTGAACACTAAAACATTTTCCTTGAAATAACTAAAATGAAACAATGCACTTTGTAAAATGAAATATATAAGCTGCATTGATATGCAAAATGAAATGCAGAATACAGGGTTTTAAAAAGAAAGCTGGAATAGAAGAACTATATCAGTTAAGCTATGAATGACTACCAATAGACAATAGTTTACTGAATTCGTTTTATCTCTATCTTGAAGGTCCAATCAGTATTTGTAAAATTTTAAAGGCAATGGAACATCTAGGATAAGCTATGGCCAGAAATGCAAACCAGTCCACACTCCAGAAGTTAAGCAAAATGTGAGAGTTGTTTTTCCTGCTTTAACTCATCAGGCCTATAGTAGCTCCTTTTTGTATACTTCTAATTTAAACCTATAGCTCATTATGGCATCTACATTTTTGCGGATTGCTTCCTTTACTAATTAAATGATCTAGTTTTCATTGGTTCCTTTATTTTCTTCTGTTGTATTTACTGCACAGAGCTGTACACCACCACTATAGAGTGGTATTTCCATAGTAAGTAATAGGTGCAAGCAGATTCTTTCTTCTTATGGTACATGAAGGATAATTCCTTATTTCACCAGTGAGTTACTCATCCATTTCCCCTTTCTCCTGTATTGCAAATCACCTGGGAGTTGAGAGCCTGTAGGCCCTTCTTGCTAATACATTTGGCACTCTAAGTACCAGGTGGGGCCTTGATGGCAATGTATGTGCAATAAATGGATACCAAGACTTCACTGAAATGGACAATGTTGTAGAACATACTGGTACTGGTAGTTCTATCCTCTGCATTACATGAGAAACATATAAGCTTATCCAAATTTTGCATCATAATGTCAAGGAACTGCTGCAATACATGCAAGACTAAGCCATGCAGAATTACTAGCATGTCCTCTGTATGTAACTGAAAGCCCTTGGAGATTGGTTCAAGCTACACAAACCTTACTGTTCATTGTAATGGGTTATCAATGCATTACCTTTGATTCTTTGTGTCAATAGTTTTTTTTTTTTTAGATTTAATAATGTTTAGTTTAGCCATAATCAATTTTTTCATGTAATACTGTGGGGGTTATTTATGCCTTAAAGTGCCCCTGTTAAAAATGTTATATAGGTGAAAGTCAAAGAATGTTTAAAGTGAGGCTTCAGGAGTACATCAGAGACATAAAAAATAATAATTGTGATTACCCCTAGCAGTACATTTTAAACATCACTATTTGGATGATTTTAAACTTCATAAAGGAAGTATTTTAGAAAAAGTTAATGTTTCTATGGATGAATTGGTTTCTGTTAAAGAGAAACGTCTGTATATAGAAGCTACATTTGTCTTAAAATATAATACATTGAGTCCTATAGGGTTAAATACTGAGCTTAATTGGAAGTATTTAATTAATTGATGTTTTTGATTGGTTTATTAACTAATTGTTGTATGTATTTATTTGGTGTTATGTGAATGCTGTGCTATATTCCTTGAAGACTTTGCTGCCGAGGCACTAGAGTGAATAAATTATTTTGTGTTTCAAGTTAATTTGGTTTCTTTTTCTGTGGCTGTTGTTCACTTAATGCCATTAGTCCTAATCAATCATCGTATGCTTTGTTAACATTTTCTTATACAATCAGGTGTTTAACCACAGGGTAGCATCAGACCAGTATGCTGGGCTAATGTCATCATCTCTCCTGATCATCTGGTGCTTATCTGAGTGATTCAAAAATTGACCAGCTTACAAAATGCTTGCACATAGTTTTGGAAGAGGCCAAAGTGCCCTTACTCTGTGTGGTGGTTCCATGGGAATAGGCAAATTGGCTGAACTGGTGAGTAAGCAACATTCTTTTGTTCTTATAAAAAGAACAGTAAAGTAAGCATCCCTGGCTTTTTCTTGCTACATTAGAAAGAAGAGTTAATATAAATATACATACAGGAAAAAAAAATTCTGATGTTTCTGATTTTCTGTATATACTAATTGTCTTTTTCTTTCTGGTTCCAAGCCAGATTAGTTGGTAGAGTATGCTTTTTTGGACTCAGGAAAGGGTGCTTCAGTTCAGGTGGTAAAAAGTTAGGGTTATATATGAAGGAATTTGAACTACAGTATGGCCACAAATGAATGCAATGGACACAGTAGATAACAGCCCTAATTTAGCCTGCAAAAGAAAAGCAGAAACTACACATCACATTGCTTCATTTAGGAGAAAATGATGTAAGCTTTCATGGAGGGGGGAGTATATGGCCTTAAAAATTCAAAAAGATTTTGTAACTTAAACTGATTTTTTTCCCAAATGAGTTTAGTCATACATCCAAAATTATTCCTAAGTTATTTCATATTTCTCAACTGCCCCTGATTTTGCAAAATGTCTCAGATTTGGCC
>NC_056744.1:1355644030-1355776530 GCF_019279795.1 Protopterus annectens | reverse complement strand
AATGTATATTTCATGGACTCAGATTTCTTTAGTTGCTTTCATAATGCTTTTCTTTTTTTGTTTATATACTATATTCTAAGCAGAGATGGATAATTTGTGTCATTTGGTATTGGAGAGGTGGTAGATGGAAGGTTTAGTTAAATTTTTAACTAAACCAGAAACTTTATGTTTCATTTATGTGTTTGTAAATAGTTTGGGGTTTTTGAAAGTAGTGCTTAATACAAGTTATGCATCCATGATAAATAAGTTTTCAATAGATTTCAAGTCAACACGGAAGAAAGGTCTTTCAGTTAGTAATAGCATACACATTATAGTCACTGGCTTATAAATGTTTATCATTAAATATTAATGGTTTGAACAATAATGTCAAAAGAGCTTGTTTGCTTAAATATATCAAAATGCATAAAGCCCAGATCATCTTTTTAAATGAAACCCATCTATTAAAAAAAGATCTACAAAAATACTTATTCAATGGCTAAACCATTCTGGCTGATTCATGTTTTAAGACTAAAACAAGTGGCACTCTTATTCTATGGAAAAATAATTATACTATGCCAAGAATTATATATATAATTTCAGATAAAGATGGGATGTTAAGCATGATTATTTTGGAAATCAGTAGGAGATATTATACTTTGATTAATACATACTGCATACCAAGACTTAGTACTAAGTATGTTGACAAATATCTGGACCTGATTAGTTTACTGCAAAAGGGGAAATTATAGCAACAGGTGATTTTAACTGCCTATTATCAGGCAGTGATACTTCTAAAAATGGTAAAATAAAACTAACATCACAAGCCAAGAAGTTAAATGACTTTACAAACCAGATGAACTTTAAAGATATACATGGTCTAAGAGAACATTATTCCTTATTATATACTCACTATTCATATTGGTTTGGTACACAAACAAACATTGATAAGGTCTTTGTATAAAATAATATATACTCTAAAATAAGTGATGTATCTATAATGACTTACTTTCGGACCATAATGCTATAAACTTTACATTAACTACACATACAGATGATTTAAGATTTCTACAGAGAATTATTGCTTACATAACTAAGTTAAATGACTTTAGGGAATGGATAATGAAAGAAATAGACATGTTTATGGAAACAAATGATAATGCTGAAGTGACTGATACTATATGGGACACCTTTAAAGTTTATATATATGGAAGAATACATTTTTGGTACCTTAGAAAAAGGAGAGAGTGGGACAAAGAACTTTTAGACTTACAAAACAACATAGACAAGATAAAAATGGACGCAAAACTAAATAACAAAGTAGCACATAACGAAATTACTAAGTTCAATAAAAAATACTTAGAAGTTCTGAATCATAAGGTAGCCATAAATCTGAAAAAATTGAAATTACAATCTTATGCTGTAAATCCCAAATATCTACATAAAGTAGCAGTAAGACCTTCCCCCAAAAAATAAACAATCAAAATCTTTTTAATGAGATTAAATATAAAAGTGATGATTCAGTTAAGAGTACATCTAACTTAATGGGCATATTAGAAGTGTTCAAAAACTACTATAAAGATATAAATAATAACACACCACTTTTGGAGACAGATAATGTAATAAATACTTTTATTCAAGAAAATATAAATACTAAGGTGTCAATGCAACAAAATAACATATTAAATAAACAAATAATAACACTAACAGAAGTGAAAAAATAAATAAAAAAATTACAATTAAAATTAAAAAATAAAAGATAATAAAGCTCCAGGACTGGATGGAATAATTCCTGAACTATATATGATTTTTCCTGAATATATAATAAAGAAAATGATGACTGCCTTTACTATGGTTAAGCAAAAATGTATAACACCCCCATCATGGAAATACTCAGTTATCTACCCCATATTAAAACAAGGTAAGGACACCAAATCTTGTGATTCATATAGGCCAGTTTCGATTATAAAATTTTCATGACAATATTAGTTAATAGGATAAAGAAAATATTACTTAATCTAATACATAATGATCAGACAGGGTTCATTCTTCATAGAAAAGTGCAAGATAACATTATTAAATTACTGTCATTAATAGACATACCATGCAAATACAAAAAACAACGAACTATTATCAGCCTAGACATAGAAAAGGCTTTTGATTCTGTTAGTTGGTCTTATCTACAAAGAGTTCTGATTAGTATTGAATTCTCCTCATATTTTGTCAACTTATTATTGAAAATTTATAGTGGGGCACAAGCTCATGTGAAAATCAGATCATGTCTAGTCTCACCACTAAAAATCCTCAAAGGAACTAGACAAGGTTGTCCTTTGTCACCATTATTGTTTGCTCTTTCAATGAAAACTTTTGCTACATATATCAGAAACAAGCAAAGTGTAAAAGGCTTTCAAATTAATAAGGACTATTGTCCTAAGATACAATTATTTGTTGATGATATGTTGTTAAAGTTGGATGATATTGATGATGTTATAAATACCTTAAGCAAGTTTGAAAGAATTTCAGGTTTAGAATTTAATCATAATAAATCCAAAACATTACTAATTAACAAAAAGATCAACAAAAACCTAAGAGAGAATAGCCTGTTGAATTGGGATAATGATTTATTAGAATATTTGCGTGTCAGTATAAAGAGTACATGGAAAGAGTCTGTTAAACTAAACTACAATAATTTAATAATCACCATTAGTGAACTAATCAAAAGATGGAATAAAATGGAAGATAGGCTGTCTTTAATTAAAATGATAATTTTACCTAAAATTTTGTTTTATATACAGTCATTGACACTACCCCCTCCTAAAAACTTATTTAAAAAATTAGATTCCATGCTACTTAAATTTTTATGGTTCCCCGTAAAACCTAGGATTACATATAAATGGCACATTAGAGCTTGGAACAGTAATGGGATAGCATTCCCTAGATTAGGTATTTATTTCAAATCAGTTATAATTAATGTAATATTACATTGGATCACACCTACTTATATATCTGGCTGGAAAACAGTACATGAGATTCATATAACTGATGTACAAACTATAGAAAATCAGGTGTATATTACATTATCGAGCTTTTAAAAGTTTGAACGTCATATGGTCAACACCATATGATCGAACTCTTAAAAGTTTGAACATTTCAATGGAGATCTCCGTACAGTGCGGAATGGGAAGATTTCCCTTTCCTGCACTGTAGTGCGATCTCGGAATTGGTATATTTAAAGAGCGGGGGATGTGGGGGGCACAGCCGCCCACGTGGCGGGTGCAGGGGGGCTTGACCCCCTGCTTAAAATGGTCAGGTAGATTTTTTTCTGTTGTTTTTTTTTTCTTTTTAGCTTTTAGAACTTTTAAAAGTATGATCATATGGCTTCAACCATATGACATTTGAACTTTTAAAAATTTGATAACGTAATATACACCCTAGAAAATCAATTTAAGGAACAATATGGAATAAGTAAAGTTCATTGGCTTTTATATGAATTTTGTTTATTTAATAAGAAGTTTGATCATTTTTCTTATGGCAATAATCAAATATTTAATAACTTTAAAAAGATAATTGATTGTAATTACAGCATTTACAATTTCTATTTCTTATATTCCCTATAGCATACTCCCCTGATTGCCTAGATTCTTTCAATATCAATGCGATGCAAAAATTAAAGGAAAATAACTTGATATTCTGGCGTCAGTTTATTGAAAATAAGAGTATTAAACCACTAAACTCTCCTTTATGCAGTTTGATAATAATCAAGGTGGTTGGTTCTTTATACACTCATTACAGCAGTTTATAGAAAATAAAATGAGAGGATCAATCAACCTAGAGACTGAATCTATACCTACTTTGATTCAACTTTTTATTAGGTGTCTTGAAAAGACATATAATCAAAAATTAAGTATCTCACCTATCTATAACATACTAAGAGGAGACACTCCAAAGTCTGACTTAGATTTTTGGAATTACTATGTAAAGATTAATGGAGAACAAATATCTGATGAATCCAAAAAAATTGTTATTGAATTCTACGCATGGTACCTCTTCTTCATTATATTGGAGATTGTATACATGGAAATTTATGCAAAAGAGTTTCTATACTCCACAAAAAATCAATCTTTTACTCAAAAACAGTGAAAGTAAATGTTGGAAATGTGATGACTTACTAGAGGCCAACTGGGTTCACATGTTCATTGAATGTAGAAATGTTCAATACTGGAAAGACTTCAGATATTTTGTAAATGCTTTATGGTCTGATACCTGTCATATTTCTAACTCGCTAATCCTATTCAATATTCCTATACCTAATGTAATACCTAAATCTCAGATTCATTTACTCTGGTCAGTTCTTGCAATTGCCAGAAAAGTTATTACTTTGAAGTGGAAAAGTAAACAAGATTTAATGTTTAAAGATTTTATTAATTTAGCAAAAGTTGTTTGTAAAAAAGAACTGCAAACCATTTGTTATAGAACTCATAACATTACTCACAGAAAAATAGCATGGCAAAAATTGGAAAAACTTTTGAACAAATAATGATTTCTCATGGATAAAATGATTGTTAATCATGGATGAATGTAAATATTGTAAATAGTTTTGGTATTGTTTTATTGTATTTGTTATACGTACATTTGCAAATGTTTATAATAAAAACAAAATAAAAATGTTTTTGAAACAAAAAAAATAGAGAAATACCCCCTCTTCTTTTGACATTTCTAAGAAATCTTTTATGTCTTCTGACCTATCACCAGCTCAGTTGGTACCTTACTTTGCCATCTCATTTGACTGATAACTCCACAAGAGTACGGCATCATTCATATGCTGCACTACTGTGCTAGTATTGGAACATGAATTCAACAATCCGCTGTGGGCTTGTCCCCTTGCATCCTTCCAAGCTTTCTGGCATCATTTGCATAACTTGATTCTAAGACATTCTATATTTATTTCATGTTGAACTTGCAAAAAAAGTTAAGCTTATCTGCTTATGTAAATAGGCTCTCTCTCTCTCTCTCTCTCTCTCTATATATATATATATATAGAGAGAGAGAGAGAGAGAGAGCATGCAACACTATTTAAGTAAAAAAAAAACACAAAGTGAAATGAGTATTCTCAAAAAAGTATGCAATGCCATTTACCCAATTTAACCAATGCCCAGTTCGCCCATTAGAAATATTCTGACTTAGGGAACAGTGTAGCACTCCTGCAGTACAGCCACTGGAAAGTCTTGTTAACAGCAAATCTTATTCTGTGTAATTTGTTTACAAGGTCAAAATCAGAAAATGTCATTTTGCCTTGGCAAGTTTTGCAAACAGAGATTATGTACTTGAAGCAGATCCATTAATAAGGTTACATGTTGCAAGATAGGTCATCATAACCCTTGAATAGCCCTATTTTAAATAAACCAATGATAATTTAAGCTAGTTACATCAGTGAAGCATGTAATCTATTGATATTATAAAATATAATAAATCTGAACATTCTGCATGACTTCTGTAGAACTGACTAATCGATGCAACCTTAGGAGGTCTGCATGACCTGCTGAAGATGCTGATTTCACAGACTCAAACATATGACTAAATACTGGCTATAAAAGCCCAGAAATGTTTACTGACTGCTCTCACTGCAGAAATGAGCACCATCATATTAGCAGTGGTTCTCACACTTGTGGGTAAGTGTGCACTTGTATAATACAGTCAGCAGTAAATCTCATCATGTTTGCAGTACCTGTCATTTACAACTATTTCTTTTTTTTATGTTTCCATTTTCAGGATGCCATGCCAATATTGGTAAGTGTTGTGCAATCACTGTCATTATTTGAACTAAATGACGAATAAAAATTATCTGTTTGATAATTCAGTGTGTACCTCTCCCAGTAAATATTGTTAAGGCAGTTATTAGCACCTTTATTTAACGAAATGTTGCAATGTATTAGTGCACCCAAGATAGAAATGTGTATGCTGTTGTAAGCAATGATGATTGTAATAAAGGAACAGCACTGCATCCATGAGAGAGAAGTTGATAGTGTTAAGTATATGACTTAGTATAGTGACAACAGAAATCCTAATAACTGTTTTGGGTACTTGTACATGCAGTGATGATATTGTACACTATTTATGTGTCTATGTCATACAGAAAACAGAAGTTATTAGAATGCATAACCATTCACCTGTTCCTAGCTTATGTATTCCTTTGTGGCAATATCACTCCCAGTGGAGATCAAAGCATTAAGCTTTACTTTGTGCCTTTCTACACACACAGGATGATACTATTAGACAAGAATACAAACCTGCCACACCTGATTTTTAAAGTGTATAGCAAAATGAGTTGGTACTATTCCAAGTATGCGGACTATCAGTTTTGAAAAGAATTACCAGAGGTCAATCTCACCCCTAGTGTGCAGTAATTTATTTTAGTTTTAAAGCTGTCACATCTGTATACAATAGCACAATTCTGAATGTGTCTATCTTTAACAGTCTACTGACTATAAGAGAATCTGCAAATGATACACAAGTCATACACAGTGGAAAGAATATTAAAACATAATTCTGATCAGAGTCATCATTTTTAATTACAACCAGCCATAATACACTTCTAAGAGTGACAGTACATGCATTGTACAGATATAACAAATAATGACAATTAAACTTTTATACCCATGTCTTAGGTACATATCTATGATATGCAAGTGTCTTTAGCCTTCTGTTCATTAAGGATCTTTGTCTACATTCAGAAGGAATGAATAATATGTATTAATAAGTATGAGAAAACGGGCTTACTGTATATCAGTACCCTGATTGGGTATTAATGTACAAATAATACCAAGTGAAAAATGAGTCTGCTGCTTCACGGGAGCTTATCACACTACTGTGGAGCTTTGACTAAGAAAAACGGAATGGCAGCCATTATTTTATGCTCACTAAGCAGCGCTTTTGCTGTTTTTGTGTGTGTGTGTGTGTGTGTGTGTGTGTGTGTGTGTGTGTGTGTGTGTGTGTGTGTGTGTGTGTATGAGAGAGAGAAAGTATATGCGTGTATGAAAGTAAGAGAGACAGATGATCATGTGTATGTGTGTTCATGCTGCAATGGTGTTTGCTTGTATGAGTGAATGTGTACCTGAAAGCAAGAGTGACTGTGAGTGTGTGAGAGAGAGAGATCGAGCGAGACTGAGAGTGATCATGTGTGAATCAATGCCTGTATGAAAGTAGAAGTGACTGTGTGGGTGAGCGAGACATCGAGAGAGTGAGAGCGATGTGTGAGTGAGTGCAAGGATGAAAGCAGAGAAGACTGTGTGTGTGTGTGTGTGTGTGTGTGTGTGTGTGTGTGTGTGTGTGTGTGTGTGTGTGTGTGTGTGTGTGAGTGTGTGTGTGTGAAAGATTGAGCGAGAGTGAGAGTGATCTTGTGTATGAAAACTGTGTATGAGAGAGAGAGAGAATGGGATGTCTGTAAATTGTGTTTTACTTACGTTTTCTTTTTTTAAGTACTAATTGTACCTTTTTCATGTGACATATATCATAAATGTTGCAGCACTGTTCTCTTCATGTTAGTTCTGATAATGAGCTCTGACCAGAAGGAATAGCATGGTTAATTTAACAAACAAATAAATAAAAAGGAATAAGCAACACATGGCTCTATGGGAAGACAGGCATTTATGTTTTAATCAAAAAGCAGTATTGTAATGGTTAGAGCATGAAGGCAGATTAAAGAATAGCTCTTTGAAAACACAGACATGTTTTAGAAATACATTTTTCTATAACTAAATAGAGCTGAAGGAAAAGGCTGCACTGTTAGACAGAAGCACTAACAATGTCATAGGCTTCATAAAACTGATATGAAGTAACTAAAATATTGCGATGATACTTTAAATATGAATGTTTCTGAAAACTCCTCTAGTAGCCTCCAGAACTGTTTCAGTAAGGAAATAGTTACAGAATACTACATTAGGACATATATAATCCCACAGCAACTACTGCACTGCCTTTCTCATTTTATCAGACACAACAACTATGGAATCAGTTATTAAATAAATGGTTGACAAATTACTTGGATTCACTGAAGTAAAAGATATATGACAACATGAGTATAAAGTGGGAAGGTCACAGAATTCAATTAGAGGTGCTTACAATGGCTTGAGTAGGGAAGCTGTGGAAGTAATGCATATGTATGAGTTAATGGTTCATTTCACTGGTCATGACTGCTTAACAACAAAAAATCAGTAAATGTAGTTACCAGTTGTAGAGCAGGTCATAACACAATTTGATGTATAAGTAAAAGACTGAGTCAAGGTCATGAGAAACAGGTGGTTAAAGAATGTCAGATAACAGGGAGACAGTAAAGTCCAGGAGTAGTGGACCCCAGTGTCCTGTTTATTGCTTTTGTATCTGTAAAGTAGGTATACAAGGGACTGGTATAACCAGTTTGTCCTGTATTGACATGAACAAGCATGGAGACAGAAATGCGGACATTAACAGGGGGGTAAATACAATGCAAATGAAAATCTCTAGTGTGTGAAATACAGAATTGAAATGAAAATATGCAAAATACATGAGTCTGGAATAATTATGTCTAACACCAAAATGTGAACATGAATATATATATATATATATATATATATATATATATATATATATATATATGTATATGGGTCTACTTCAGTAGACCGATGTTTCACTTACCCGGCTCCCACTTGGCCGAGGTGAAAGGACCGATAACTTCAGAAGACCGACATCTGAAACAATGACATTTCACGTGAGGTAAGTAACCACTTGGCCATCCCGAATAAAAAAACTAAACGAAACAAAACTAAACCCACCAATGGGGGGAGCTTCACCCCCCCACCCCTCCCCCAACTAAATATACCAACTCCGAGATCGCACTACCGTGAGGGGTAAGGGACAAAGTTCAGCAGGATGACCAAGCGGTTACTTACCTCGCGTGAAAATTTGGTGTTCCAGATGTCAGTCTTCTGAAGTTGTCGGTCGTTTTGTCTCGGCCAAGTGGGAGTTGGGTAAGTGAGAGGTCAGTCTACTGAAGTAGACCCATATATGGAAATATATATATATATATATATATATATATATATATATATATATATATATATATATACATATACATACACAAACTCACAGCTATATGTGCACCCCCTTGCTTCTATAAATAAACTATATGCATATGGCTAGGGCAACAGACTGTAACATAGCTGACATCATGAGGCCCTAAAGCTACCTGGTGACCATCCCTCTGATAAAGACAGGAAAGTAGATTTATGGAAAACACTGCAGGTGAGGGTGATGTGGTAAATGCTGTGAGAGCATTAAAACTATGTACAACTAGGATTTGGGCACACAAGGGTACAATGGTTAGTGTTGTCGTGTGCAAAAGATTGATTCCCTAGTTTGTTTTTAAATCGGGATGCAATCTGAGCAAAGCCTGCAGTATGTTTCTGAGTCCCTATAGGATTTTATTGAGAATTTTAATTTCCTCTCATATCTCAAAGGCATGCCACAGAACAACTGACAGTCTTTCATATTGCTTGTAATGTAGATGTGAAACTAAGGGAGTGTCAGTGTCTTGTGATGGGTTACAGTCCCTTTCAAGATAAGTTGTACCTTCTGAATGTCCATAAAGGTTCCAGCTCACCCTTGACCTTGCACTAAGCTGGTAATCACAATGACTGACTGACTAAGTGAATGAATGAATGAAAGCTCTGGGTAGTGTGACAGAGAGAAAAGAGTACTCATGGGATTTGCAGTGTTCAGGTAAAATTGGCTTCCTAATTTGGTTTGGCGTCCCTTACATGTTGAAATCTTTTGTCTCACTGAAACAAAGACAAAGTGACAAAGTGCTTAGTTAATGTCTGCTCATAATGTTTGTTCACATCTTCCTTTTTATAGCACCATCCTTTCATCAAGGCAAAACCTATGTGTACAACTATGAAGGAGTGATCTCAAGTGGATCGCAAGAGCGACAACTTGCAAAAACTGGTATCAGACTAACGTGCAAAGTGGAGATCAGTGCATTACCCCAAAATAATCTTCTTCTTAAGGTACCATCCTTCTTTCAATAAACACTGACATGGTAATACATGGAAATATATTTCTTTTATAAAAGATGATTATGCTTTCACAAGAACTATCTATTAATACATTTTGTATTATTTAAACAATCCAGTATGTAGTGTACATATTTTTGCTTTTACAGAAAGATTTATTGTTCACTTTAGAGGTACATCCTGTTAAGATACCTGCTATATTACAGGTCTATTGTTTTGTATGTACTTTGTCACCTTAGCAAAGGTATAATTACATTAGCTACATTATAATTCAGCAGCATTTTTATTGTCTGTTCCGCAAGTATTTTCAAAAATCTTAAGGATATTTATAAAATTAGATTTAGACTGCTCATAATAGAAGAGGATTTAATCTAACTGATCCCCCATTTTCCAGCTTCTGAGTCCAGAAATAGAGGAATACAATGGCATTTGGCCCAATGCTCACTTTACTGCCGCATCAAAACTTACCCAAACATTAGCACCCCAGCTCAGCCAGCCTGTGACATTTGAATACAATGATGGCCGTGTTGGAAGGATATACACAGCTGAAAGTACATCTGATACTGTTGTTAACATCCAGAGAGGAATTCTTAATATTTTACAAATCACTGTCAAGTCAACACAAAATGTGTATGAATTGCAAGAGGTTGGTCCTTATTTTTCTAATACTTTAAATATAATTATTTGATGACTATACAGCACCACCTGTTACCTTCCTTATTAATTTTTCTTGCAGATAGGTGTGGAAGGTATTTGTCATTCAAACTATGTTATTCAGGAAAACAAAAAAGCTAACCAGATCACTATTGCAAAGTCAAGATCCTTGAATAATTGTCTGGAGAAAAAAGTTAAACAAACTGAGCCTGCACTGGGACAAACATGCATCTCGTGCAAGCAGGTATAGTATTTCACATTGCATTATTTGAATTATGTATTTGTTTATAAAGACACAAAAGACCAACAATTTGATTTGCTTTCTTGATACAGAGAAACATAAATTTGCAAGGCAATGTTGCCTACAACTATGTGATGAAGCAAAAAGATGGCAGCACTCTAGTAACTCAAGTAAGAGGTCAAGCTGTCTACCAGTTTGCACCCTTTAATGAACAAGGTGGTGCAGGAGTAACAGAAACAAGGTGAGAGCAGTGCATCTTCAAAGCTTCAATGATTTCTTAACCTCATTTATATATATATATATATTATATTATATTACATATTATATATATTATGTTTCTGTGCCGGATAATTGATTTTGCACATACTTACCAACAGTACTTGTTATGAGGAAAAAGTAATTTGTTTTATAGCATGGTCATACCAAAACCATAATACATAGTGTACAATGACTGGAATGTGCAAATGCTGAACAAAGAGGTTACAGGAGAGAAGGAGTAGAAATAACGCAGAGATGTAGCACATTATCGTGTGTGTGTGTGTGTGTGTGTGTGTGTGTGTGTGTGTGTGTGTGTGTGTGTGTGTGTGTGCTTACATAACTACAATTGTTTCATCAATGAGAAAACTGTCATATGAGTGACTATAAAAATAGCAATCTTTTAGATTGAGTCTAACAAGACAGAAAAACAAAAATAGACAAAACACACCCTACACATTATGTATACCAACTTTGAGACTACATACCTGTGGAAAAAGGCAAATTCTGAGACCCTGATATACCCTAATCTTACATGCAAAGCAGCTTAAAGGCAGAAAAATAAGCATGTAAGAGCATTCACTCTTAAAGAATATGAATATATATATATATATATATATAGATGCACACACACACACACACACACACACACACATATATATATATATATATATATATATATATATTCACACAAACACCCACATAGGTATGTGCGTGTATGTGTGTGTGTCTGTGTGTGGGGGGGGGGTGCAGAAAGACTGTCATTTTTGAAAATGATTGAAAAGCACTCTGTTGTCTTTTTACATCAGATTGCTTTGACTTAAGCAATATGTTACCTCTTCGGCTGTATTATTCTCAAAGACCATAGTAGAGTGGGGAAAAGAACTCTGTCCCTTTCCTGATTGCTGTTTGATTTTACAAAATGATTGGTTTTGATATATATATATATATATATATATATATATATATATATATATATATATATATATATATATATATATAGTAGTTTTTGACTATTTGTGTGGTTTATGTTTTTTACATTGTATTGTGATTTATTTTTGTTTCCCTGCAATGAGACATATTATCCTCATATAATTACACTAACACACACACACAAATATATATATATATATAT
Organism: Protopterus annectens; assembly: GCF_019279795.1. NCBI lineage: Eukaryota > Metazoa > Chordata > Ceratodontiformes > Protopteridae > Protopterus > Protopterus annectens. The sequence continues at coordinate 1,355,764,223 of NC_056744.1, read as the reverse complement.
ATATTGGCTCCCCAGTAACCTTCAGTTGCTCTCATCACTACCACTTTTCAAGCACCAACTAAAATTACTTCTCATAGCACAATGGCTATGTCCATGTACTAACCCTGACTAACACTAACCATATCTTTTACTATTTCCCTTCCCTTCCCCCATCCTCCTATCAGGATGATAACACCTTCACCTGTTTAACATAGTACTCCTTTCTTACTAATCTCCCCCTGTTTACCATAGTACTCCTTTCTTACTAATCTCCCCCTGTTTACCATAGTACTCCTTTCTTACTAATCTCCCCCTGTTTACCATAGTACTCCTTTCTTACTAATCTCCCCCTGTTTACCATAGTACTCCTTTCTTACTAATCTCCCCCTATTTAACATCGTACTCCTTTCTTACTAATCTCCCCCTATTTAACATCGTACTCCTTTCTTACTAATCTCCCCCTATTTACCATAGTACTCCTTTCTTACTAATCTCCCCCTATTTAACATCGTACTCCTTTCTTACTAATCTCCCCCTATTTAACATCGTACTCCTTTCTTACTAATCTCCCCCTATTTACCATAGTACTCCTTTCTTACTAATCTCCCCCTATTTAACATCGTATTCCTTTCTTACTAATCTCCCCCTATTTAACATCGTACTCCTTTCTTACTAATCTCCCCCTATTTACCATAGTACTCCTTTCTTACTAATCTCCCCCTATTTACCATAGTACTCCTTTCTTACTAATCTCCCCCTATTTAACATAGTACTCCTTTCTTACTAATCTCCCCCTATTTACCATAGTACTCCTTTCTTACTAATCTCCCCCTATTTAACATAGTACTCCTTTCTTACTAATCTCCCCCTATTTAACATAGTACTCCTTTCTTACTAATCTCCCCCTATTTACCATAGTACTCCTTTCTTACTAATCTCCCCCTATTTACCATAGTACTCCTTTCTTACTAATCTCCCCCTATTTAACATAGTACTCCTTTCTTACTAATCTCCCCCTATTTAACATAGTACTCCTTTCTTACTAATCTCCCCTTGGTTCATTACTGAAACCTATTCCAGCTCCGGCCACTCCCAGTATCTACTTGTATGTATCCTAACTATGTCTTTTCTGAACAGGTATAATAAGGAATCTTCCATCTCCTCCATACTTTTTGCAAATCATATATTGACCTATACACCTCTGTTGAGCTTCTAAAACTATTATATGCGCTAACCTTCATACAACTTTTTCTTCTCTTAATACTACGTTCTACTATGTTAGCCGACTGTAAATATTGCATTGTTATCTTAAATGTTATGTACCTTTACTGCTTTGATATTAGTTTTTTTTTTTTACTATGATAGCCCAAAGCATTAATGTATTAGCATAATTTATATGTTTTAGTTTAAGCCGTCTTATTGCCCTTTCTTCTGTACATTTAGATTAAAGTTTGGAGCTTTACTCCCTGGGCCTCTACTGAAAATGGACATGTATCCAATTAGACTAGCCCGGTCAACAAATGTAAAATAAATAATATATATATATATATATATATATATATATATATATATATATATATATATATATATATATATATATATTATAAATATATATTTTTTTAAATCATTTATTCCACAATCACACTCTTTCAAAAATCAAGTACATATATTTTAAATCAAAAAGTATCAAGTTACACTATAAAATATGAGTGAAAAATGTTGTAATGAGAAAAACATAGAACATATGTTTCAAGTAGAGTGCAATGTAATACAGTAACATGAGTTGGAGAAAATAGGTGAGAAAAAACTCAGTAATCATATTTCTTAAATAGATTAGTATGTGATAAATAAGATCTGAAACAATTTCAATAAGATCATTAAAGAGGTATTAGAGATTACATGATTAGAGGCAGTGAGGGTAAATTGAGTGATGTCTTATTATGAGAGATGGTGCTCATATTATGGTTATAGAAAGAAGAAGGATGGAGGGAAGGAGATTATAAGAGGAGTGCAGGGCAGGGTGTCTTCAGGTAGAGAGATGGTGTTCATATTATGGTTATAGTAGGAAGAAGGATGGAGAGAAGGTGATTATAAGATGAGTGCAGGGCAGGGTGTCTTCAGGTAGAGAGAAGGTGTTCATATTATGGTTATAGAAGGAAGAAGGATGGAGGGAAGGAGATTATAAGAAGAGTGCAGGGCAGGGTGTCTTCAGGTATAGAGAGATGGTGTTCATATTATGGTTATAGTTGGAAGAAGGATGGAGGGAAGGAGATTATAAGATGAGTGCAGGGCAAGGTGTCTTCAGGTAGAGAGAGACGGTGTTCATATTATGATTATAGTTGGAAGAAGGATGGAGGGAAGGAGATTATAAGATGAGTGCAGGGCAGGGTGTCTTCAGGTAGAGAGAAGGTGTTCATATTATGGTTATAGAAAGAAGAAGGATGGAGGGAAGGAGATTATAAGATGAGTGCAAGGCAGGGTGTCTTCAGGTACAGAGATGGTGTTCTTATTATGGTTATAGTAGGAAGAAGGATGGAGAGAAGGAGATTATAAGATGAGTGCAGGGCAGGGTGTCTTCAGGTAGAGAGATGGTGTTCGTATTATGGTTATAGTAGGAAGAAAGATGGAGAGCAGGAGATTATAAGATGAGTGCAGGGCAGGGTGTCTTCAGGTACAGAGATGGTGTCCATATTATGGTTATAGTAGGAAGAAGGATGGAGAGAAGGAGATTATAAGACGAGTGCAGGGCAGGGTGTCTTCAGGTACAGAGATGGTGTTCATATTATGGTTATAGTAGATAGAAGGATGGAGAGAAGGATATTATAAGATAAGTGCCGGGCAGGGTGTCTTCAGGTAGAGAGATGGTGTTCATATTATGGTTATAAAAGCAAGAAGGATGGAGAGAAGGAGATTATAAGATGAGTGCAGGGCAGGGTGTCTTCAGGTAGAGAGATGGTGTTCATATTATGGTTATAGTAGAAAGAAGGATGGAGAGAAGGAGATTATAAGACAAGTGCAGGGCAGGGTGTCTTCAGGTACAGGGATGGTGTCCATATTATGGTTATAGTAGGAAGAAGGATGGAGAGAAGGAGATTATAAGGCGAGTGCAGGGCAGGGTGTCCTCAGGTCCAGAGATGGTGTTCATATTATGGTTATAAAAGCAAAAAGGATGGAGAGAAGGAGATTATAAGATGAGTGCAGGGCAATGTGTCTTCAGGTACAGAGATGGTGTTCATATTATGGTTATAAAAGCAAGAAGGATGGAGAGAAGGAGATTATAAGATGAGTGCAGGGCAGGGTGTCTTCAGGTAGAGAGATGGTGTTCATATTATGGTTATAGTAGGAAGAAGGATGGAGGGAAGGTGATTATAAGACGATTGCAGGGCAGGGTGTCTTCAGGTAGAGAGATGGTGTTCATATTATGGTTATAGTAGGACGAAGGATGGAGAGAAGGAGATTATAAGATGAGTGCAGGGCAGGGTGTCTTCAGGTAGAGAGATGGTGTTCATATTATGGTTATAGTAGGAAGAAGGATGGAGAGAAGGAGATTATAAGATGAGTGCAGGGCAGGGTGTCTTCAGGTAGAGAAATGGTGTTCATATTATGGTTATAGAAGGAAGAAGGATGGAGAGAAGGAGATTATAAGATGAGTGCCAGGCAGGGTGTCTTCAGGTAGAGAGATGGTGTTCATATTATGGTTATAGTAGGAAGAAGGATGGAGAGAAGGAGATTATAAGATGAGTGCAGGGCAGGGTGTCTTCAGGTAGAGAGATGGTGTTCATATTATGGTTATAGTAGGAAGAAGGATGGAGAGAAGGAGATTATAAGATGAGTGCAGGGCAGGGTGTCTTCAGGTAGAGAAATGGTGTTCATATTATGGTTATAGAAGGAAGAAGGATGGAGAGAAGGAGATTATAAGATGAGTGCCAGGCAGGGTGTCTTCAGGTAGAGAGATGGTGTTCATATTATGGTTATAGAAGGAAGAAGGATGGAGAGAAGGAGATTATAACATGAGTGCAGGGCAGGGTGTCTTCAGGTAGAGAGATGGTGTTCATATTATGGTTATAGTAGGAAGGAGGATGGAGAGAAGGAGATTATAAGATGAGTGCAGGGCAGGGTGTCTTCAGGTAGAGAGATTGTGTTCATATTATGGCTATAGTAGGAAGGAGGATGGAGAGAAGGAGATTATAAGATGAGTGCAGGGCAGGGTGTCTTCAGGTACAGAGATGGTGTTCATATTATGGTTATAGTAGGAAGAAGGATGGAGAGAAGGAGATTATAAGATGAGTGCAGGGCAGGGTGTCTTCAGGTACAGAGATGGTGCTCATATTATGGTTATAGTAGGAAGAAGGATGGAGAGAAGGTGATTATAAGACGAGTGATGGGCAGATGTCTTCAGGTAGATAGATGGTGTTCATATTATGGTTATAGAAGGAAGAAGGATGGAGAGAAGGAGATTATAAGATGAGTGCCAGGCAGGGTGTCTTCAGGTAGAGAGATGCTGTTCATATTATGGTTATAGTAGGAAGAAGGATGGAGAGAAGGAGATTATAAGATGAGTGCAGGGCAGGGTGTCTTCAGGTAGAGAGATGGTGTTCATATTATGGTTATAGTAGGAAGGAGGATGGAGCGAAGGAGATTATAAGATGAGTGCAGGGCAGGGTGTCTTCAACTAGCTTAGGCGAGTAGGAAGGAAAGAGGTAGAGGAAAGGTCTGCAGAGCTGAAGTTGATAAGGTCAGCTAGTGGGAAAAAGGAAAAGAAAGGCGTGGTATTGGAGGCTGGAGAAGGCTGTGGAGTGAGATTTAGGTTGATGGGGGTGAGTGAAGTGTTGTGAGTTATTTCAGCCAGGATAGGCACAGAAGCAGGTCCAAGATTTTATAAAGTATTTTTTAAGGAGCATTTAAAGGAGGGTAGGTTAGAAATAGTTCTTGTGGTTTGAGATGAGGAGTTCCACTTTTTCCTACTGAGTATAAGCTTTGTCCAAGGGATTTATTTGGTTTATTTATTGTAAGAAGTTGTTTGCCTTGATCTAGGAGTTCTTTTAGGGGAAATGTATGTTGATTAAAGGGGTAAGAGCTGGGCAGGCTAGTGGTTTGTGTATGATTGTATGCATTGTTATAAGTTGAATGTAGGACAGGTATTATATGAGTATCAGACACTTTACTGGAAACTGCATAAAGGAGTACCTAAACTAATTGATTGGCTTAAAGAACCTAGGAGCTTGTCTTGGGAAGTTTTCACTCCTTATAATACGAACTCACTGGGTAATGAGGCTGTCACCAATAATCAACAAAATATTGTTTCTAATTTAAAACTGTTTGATTACAAACTACTTAAAATTATGAAACTCCAAATAGAGATTATATACCTCAAAGAGTGTTTTAACAGGAGGCAAATACCGAAAGGTCTTAGCCAGTGGCATTACCCCAATGGACTAGAGAGGAACTCAGCTTTTCACTTGGAGTTGGTTCACCTCTTTGATAAACAGGGGTGTGAGTTTTTAGAGCTCCTGATTAAACACTATGGACTACAATTGGATTTACTTATGCAGGAAGCTGAAATTCTTGAGAGGGACATTAGGAAAGATTGTGACTTTAATCGGTATAAATACGACTTTTGCCATATTTATTCAAGCATTGAGAGGATTATAGAAAAGATCAGGCTCAGTAAAATTTAAAAAACTCCAGCGCAACCATTCTGACTACTCAAAAGGCATGACTTATCCACTTCCCCTGTTATCACAAACATGGGGTTTTGCTCAAGCTAACTTTAACTACAATGGAACCTCTGTGGACAGTAGTATTGTGATGAATGGGGAGATTAACCACTCCTCTATACCATCTTCCTTCAGGAAACCCATGCATCTGCTGTGAGGCTGAGTGACTGATTGAGAGAAAGGAATGAGCAAGCCTGTTTGGCCAATGAAAATCAATTTAATCATCCAATCAGGATTTTCGCAAGGGCAACGGGAAAGGCCAACAGAGAAACCAGTGTCAGCAACAGTGAAACCAGAGGGGGAGGAAGCAAAGCTGCAAGTGGAAGTAAACAACTTCATGGCTAAACCCTTTTTCTCAAAACTGGATATTTTAACCAATGTTGAAGGGGGTTTAGTGTGTATAACTTTTCTTATTTCCTCGTGACTCTAGAATTGATACAACTGCTATCAAAAGGATTGTTCTTCATTCCTTCAATGAGAGCTGATGTCTCTAGGACTTTATTGGACCTTAAGGTTTTCATTCGTAAATTAAATTTAAATGTTTTGCTGGGTACTAAAAGTGAATGTAATTTCAGCTACTGAATTGTTAGTGTATATAATCCACGTTTACATTCAACATTAAGCGTATTTGAAAAAAATATGTGAACTTGATTTGAGAGCTTGTTTAACAAATCCTAACTGCCTGTATAAAGATAAGAATTTAATACAAGCAGAGACAGATTTTGCTTTTTGACTTAAAAACAAGCACCACTAGAGTTATGAAGCTAGAAAAAGGGGGTGGTTTGGTGTTTATGGACCAGGGTGATTATTCTCGAAGAATTTTACTTATTCTCGACAGTGATGCTTATGTAAAATCTTCTTTGAGTGAAGTGAATGGGGCATATAAAAGGATTAAGGCCCATATTAATGAGTTATTTACTGAGTCAAGTATTGATATCGACCTGTTCAATTATTTGAATGTGATAGACCCTTTATTTCCTGTCATCTTCAGCATCCCAAGAATCCACATAAACCTTGACCCCCACCTCTTAGACTTATATTCAATGGTAGACAATCTGTCACCTATAGTTGTGCTAAAGTGGTGGATGACATGCTTAAGAAATATTTAATTTCTTAGAAGCAGATTTGTCTCGATTCCTGGAATTTTCCAGAAGATCTTAATAAACTTCCTTTTTGCCCTGAATTTAATTTCCTCACTGTTGACATTAAGGATTTGTACACTGTGATCCCACAGGAACTCGGTATGACTTGGATCATTGACTTCTTGATTAAGCTAGTTAAGAAAATAAAATTGCCAAAGATTCCAAAGACAACCACAAGGCATTCTATAGCTATGTCAAAAATCTAAATGGCAATGCTCAGATCTGCTCTGAGCTACAACAGAATGGCATTAAATATACTGATCCCAAGGATATTGCCAATATCCTGGCAGATTGATTCAGTGCCAACTTCACCCCCCTCACCTCGTAAAGGGCCCATCTCTATACTAAAAGATTGCCAAATTTCAGTAATAATGGCCACACAGGTAAAAACACACTCTCCAAAGCTAAGAATACAGCATCCATGGGACCAGACGACATCCTGGACTGTGTACTACATGAACTACAAAATGAACTGGCACCTCACCTAAGTGTCATGTTTAGTCATAGCCTCACCTCAGGCTTCGTGCCCACTGAGTGGTGCACAGCTACAGTTATCCCACTCCACAAGGGGGCTCCACCTTGGATCCTGGGAACTGCCTCCCCATCAGTCTGACGAGCTTGATCTGCAAGGACATGGAACATATTATCATGGAACTTATAAACAAAGACACTGGCAACCTTCAAACACTGGACCCCACCCAGTTTGGGCTCGTGAAGGGCCGATCTTGTCTCCTGAACCTGACTGACTTCTTCAAATCAGTCTCCAGAGCTGTGGATGAGTTTAAGGCAGTCCACACAGTCTATCTGGACCTCGCCAAGGCCTTTGACACCATCCCCCACTCTGGAATCATAGATAAACTTACTAAACTGGAAATTAATTCCTACGTCGCTCGATGGGTTGCCAACTGGCTTACTGACAAAACCCACACTATAAAAGTAGCCGACTCCAAATCCAGCTCCAGACAAGTGACAAGTGGAGTACCTCAGGGTTCAGTCTTGGGACCGCTCTTGTTTGGCATATACTTCTCTGAAGTACAGGCCAACATTAAGGGACCCTGGCTAACAAAGTTCGCAGATGACTGCAAGTTGGGAACCATTACTGAATCCCCAAATGATGTGGATATTCTACAAAAGGGCCTTACAGAAACAGATGCTTGGTGCCAGAGACATGGGCTCAAGCTCAATGCCAAGAAATGTATAGTTATCCCCTTTGGAAAAAAAACATGTACCCATGAATTACCACATAGGTGGCAGTACACTAAACACCGAAAGTGTGATAAGAGACTTAGGGACATAGATGGACAGTGGTCTCATCTTTGATAACCACATTGCCACAACAGTCAGGAAATCCTTCTATGTGGCACACCTCATCATTAAGGGCTTTTCATCCAGAAAAAAGGAGGTCATTCTCCCACTGTACTCATCCTTCATTAGACCCTTTATAGTATACAACGCCCTGTTTGGTATGTACCTCTCAAGACATCTGCAACAACTGGAAAGGCTGCAGAAATACCTCACTAAATGAATCACAGGCCTAAAGCAGATGACCTATGCTGACCGTCTAAAAACCTCCAGCTATACTCTGTCGCATATCATCTACTCAGAGGCAATCTCTGCTTAACATACAAGGCCATGTCAAACCCAGAGCTGTTGGATATGCTACACTTAAAGAAATCCCAATCCCTCAGAGCCACATGCTCCAGGAATCTAAACCTTGTCATCACAATGAGCAAAACATGCCGGAGGGATAGGTTCCTGACCCAGAGACTCCCCAGACTCTGGAATAGACTACCCATACCTGTCAAGCAGAGTGCCTCTTTGGCCCTCTTCAAAAGGAACCTTGACGATTGGATGGGAGATAAGAAATTCACCCTGGGGATCACATCAGTCACCCTGCTAGACAGGGGTCCAGGGAAGTAAATATTGTGGGAAGAAATAGCCAGGGAATTGTTATGGCTAGGTTGTATAGGCCCTAGGGCTGATAGCCTAGTACCAACCTATGAACCTATGAACAAACAGCATGTGGTTTTAACTGCTGTTCATTTCACCATCTGAGATAGAAGTGCCTGTTGGAAATCACCTTAGAAGATGTAAAGACATTATAGCTAACAGTCTTAGAAGTGTCATATTCATGGGGTTGTACTCTTATGTGTTCAGTGTTTTGCTGGCTTATTAAAACCTAATAGGCCCAAGAACTTCAGCTTGCTGGGTAGGAAGGGTAATGGCACTGTTTAGTTACTTGCTCATTCAAAATCACAAATTATGCATTTGTATATTTCTGGGATTACTTTGGGCAACAGTACATAAATAATTTATAGGTGAGTGTCTTGCCACACTGAGACCAGTGCTGGAACTAAATATTTTTAAGTAGGTTAATGAATACTGCAAGTTTCTCTGCCTTACATGTGCAAAATACAATGTAGCGCATAGCTCTTGATTTGTTATCACAAAAAATCTGGACAAAGCTATAATAATGGGGCGACAACACCCCAAAAATAGGGACAATTTTCAAATATTCCTCTTATAAACTTAGAAGACTGCTAGTGTAAAAGGCCTTCTGTTACCATGAATTTTCTGAAGGACATGAAATCTGAAAATCAAATTCCTGTCATTATTTCATGATTTCAATCCTCACTGATTTGCCACAAAAGTCTAGAAAACCAAACATTTTATGAGCATGAGGCAAAAAAAATCTGGACATTCTGTGAAAATTTGGAAAGTTGAGACGTACTTACCATATGTCAGATTGCCAACTCACAAATTTTTTTGAATTACCTTTGTTTAACTGTTTGTTTGCTTGCTTGTGTTAATCTGGGTCTGGAGCTGGTATCTTCCTAATGAACTCTTCATCTCCTGCTGGAGGAGGTGGAGTACTGCATTATATCCCATATGGGCAGACAACAAATCACAGCCTCAGTGATCTTAGTTGGGATAATTCATTAATACTGTAGGTACAGAGTAATGCAGTGATTATAGCAGCCAAAGTAACCCCCTTAGATATTCTAGTTTTAGGGCAAAACAGGGATGAAGGCAAATATTATTTCTGACATCTGCCAAAAAAGAAAGTACTTGCTACAAGACAAATACAGTTTAGATCACAACAGCCTACTAAACTGTTTTCTAAATGCTATTAGAGAATGGGCAAATTACACATTAAATATTCTCCAGCAGGGTATTAATGTATAGGCAATGCCCGCTGAAAAACAAGTTTGCTGCTGAATGCGTAAGTGGGAGTTACTGAAACATAGAGATAGAGAGGATACATTACTGATTGCAAGAAGTAGTCCATCAATGTGGATTTTAAAACTTACGAAACTTTGTGAAAGATTGGCATTATTAACTGACTTTAATCCTCAGTGATTTAAACTAAAACTGAATGGTCAGCATGAAGCAGCAAAACTACAGACAGGAATGAGAAGAGTTACAATGCCTTGCATTTTTTTCATTCATTGTTTTACAAGAAGACATATGTGGATGTATTCTATAAAAAAGGTGTGTGTGTGTGTGTGTGTGTGTGTGTGTGTGTGTGTGTGTGTGTGTGTGTGTGTGTGTGTGTGTGTATGTTTTCATATAGGTGTATATGTGTGATTCTGTAGGTCTGTGCTTCTGAGCGTATGTGTATATTTTTCAATGTATATGTGTATATCTTTATGTTTGTCCTTCTGAAAGTGCGCGTGTGTACATGTGTGTGTATGTGTGTTTGTAGACACTAAATACTTCCATAACTTATACTTTGGATGTAAAATACTTCCTTCAACAATTACATATACTAAACCAGGTTTGAAACGTTAGGCAGAGGAACTATATTTTAATCAGAAAAAAAATAATAAACATAAATTTTCTAAGTGCAATAATGCTCTTTAGTGTGTATGTTATTGTGGAAATGTCATGTAGAGGCCCTCCACTTGTGGGATCAGGCCTCAGAACACCCCTGCCCATGCATTATTTCCACAATAACACCCACCCTGTTGGGCATTATTGCTTGTGGATACACCAGTTAAGCAGATGTATTTGCCAAAGATATGGACTCCGTAACTGTCTAGAATCAAGTACATAACATATGCTCTGTGACTGTCGACTCATATGGTCTGTATGAAGGATGGTGTGGATGTGTGGAAACATTTTATTCAGCATTCACCCCAATGACAGATGTTATAGTGCTACAGTTTCTCATTTTTTACCAAAACTAAACTTCTCTTGAAGAACATAACTAATGAGAGAGCTGTACTAAGTTACACCAAGCTAGACTTCCTGTCTGAATGAAGTACAAAACACAATCAATTAGTCAAAAAGATATTTTTTCTCACAATCTGGGATTTTAGATAGCTAATTGACTGCTGTACTGCTGGATGTCATTCTTTATCAAATCTCTTCATGAAGTTGGAGAATAAATATTCCCATAATCACTCTCAATTAGTTGGGTAGCTCTTACCTTTAAAATACAGTGGTAACATCTAACCACTTTTCTTTAATTGAACAGATTAAGCACAGTCATATACTAATATTTCCTGTATGTAAGTTGAAACCATTTACAATTCCTATTATATTTCACTTCATGCTATTTAGCTATTTCTTAGTGTTCACAAATGCTATAACAACATTTTCCAAAATTTTCCATTTTAGTGTTCTAAAATATGTGTTATATGTAACCCAGAAATTTTTATCATTTATTCATTTATCTGTTTGTTTGCTTGTTTGCTTGCTTCTTGTATTTGTTTACAGGGGTAAAGCAGTGATCAAGCATGACCATTTGCAGGCACAGCCCAGATGAATGAACATTCTAAAGTGGTAGCAATGCAGATAGAAAACTAGAATGTAAATCTGCATAAACAAGAAAGTACAATATGTTCAAGATTTACAGATAACAGTAGAATATCAAACAGTGCAAACAAAGACAGCTGTGAGAATACTACCATGGTAGATTTGCTAAAGAATGAGAAGTGAGATGTAAATAACTATATTTTTATTATACATACATACATTAAAAAGGGAATAGGTGATTCAGGAGGTTTAGAGGCAGGAAGGTAGGCTGTAGGATTGATTAGCATGTCATTTTTTACATGATTTGCCCTTAATGTGGATGAGGCGGTAACCATTTCAAATGTTGGAACTCGCTAGAGTGCGGCTTGAAATGCATAGACTGAATGGCTGAAAGAATGGACTTATACATGCCAAGTCTGCTCATTTCTTGGAATACTCCCTTTTCTCTGAGTTATGGTGATCTCAGAGTTGGTATACATAAGTTGAGAAGTGAGGGTGCAGGGGGTTTGCCCCCTGCAACAAAGATGTTTGAAGGAGAAGAGCGATGTTCAAGATTCGCTATACTCTTGCATTTGCAATCTTTTTTTTTCAGTCTGTCAATGAGCACCTGCATTTGATTAGGGAGATGGACAGTCCAGGGTACTTGGCTTGCAGTTGGTGATTTACAGAATGCATATCTGGTACACTGGAGGGAGACTCTTGGTGAGAAGAGAGAAGGTGTAGTTTATGACAGGTTATATAACTTGTAATATGCTTTTTTCATGGTGTTAGGCTGACAGTGGGGCAAGCAATTGAAGTCTTATATTATTTTTAAATCATTTGTGGAATATAATTGGTTCTATTAGATATTTCATTAATGTGTTCTCTCCTTTATTTATAAAATTGTTATGTATTTTTGCTTATTATATTGTGTTTAATACAGATTGTATTATTTTATGACATAAGATAGCAATATAACGTAATTCTCTTGTTTCAAAAAAAATATAAATAAATAATTATATTTAAAAAAGTGAAATAGTGACATTTATTCCTCATCTTTAGCCAGAAACTTGACCTAATAAATGTGAGAAATGAGCAAGCTCAGGCACCTCGGCTTCATCTTCAGCATCGAGGAAATCTAATGTACCATTTTGCACCCAATGTCCTTCAAAACCCTATTCAACTTAAACGATCCATGCAGCCTGAAACTGAGGTAAATATGTATGGCAGTTCTAATTCAATAAATATTTTAAATCACTGAATACATAAAAGCCAAAGCATGTCAACTGTATTAATTTTGAAGAAATGCATTAATAACCACAGATAATATGCAGCGCTGCTTCTCTCTTCATACACTTAAGACCAAAATTTGCAGTTACAAATTAGCACTTACTGAGTAACATGCTTTAAAAAATTAGTACTTACTGAGTAACATGCTTTAACAAATTAGTACTTACTGAGTAATACGCTTTAACAAATTAGTACTTACTGAGTAACATGCTTTAACAAATTAGTACTTACTGAGTAATACGCTTTAACAAATCAGTACTTACTGAGTAATACACATTAACAAATTAGTACTTACTGAGTAATACGCTTTAACAAATTAGTACTTACTGAGTAACATGCTTTAACAAATTAGTACTTACTGAGTAATATGCTTTAACAAATCAATACTTACTGAGTAATATGCTTTAACAAATCAGTACTTACTGAGTAATACACTTTAACAAATTAGTAGTCACTAAGTAATATGCTTTAACAAATTAGTACTTACTGAGTAATATGCTCGAATTACAGATTACAGCAGCACTACAGCATCTAGTACAGAATAATGTGCGTCAGCTTCATTCGGATGCGCCTTCCAGGTTTATGCTGCTTTCCCAAAAACTACGTGAACTTAATGAAGACAATATAGAAAACATCTGGAAGAGCTACTCAAAGAGACCAGAGTACAGGTGAAGTAAAAAGTATCTATATTCACTTGAAATATTAGTCATTTACACACAACAGACACTCCTCAAACATGCCTTTCTGTTTGTTTTAAAACAGACAGTGGATTTTAAATGCACTTCCTGTTGCTGCTACACCTGCTGCTCTGAAATACATTAACCAGAAGTTTCAAAATGGTGAAATCACTCGTGCAGAAGCAACTGAAGCCTTAACTATTGGACTGTTTATGGCAAGACCTAGCAGAAAGGTTGCAGAAGTCACCTCAGTGAGTAGGAAACAATTTAAAACAATTTTTTTTACAGAGAATTTAACTGAAACATCATAGACTGCATTAATATAGCTATGGTTATAGGTCCAGTTGTAGAAATGTGGCATGTCAGACTGATAGTGATCACTGACCACAACTCTGTAACTAGAACTGCGTTGTCACAAAAAGACATTGTCTTGGACACAGAATAGCAAAGTGAATTTCCTGAGACGATAAAAAATTCTCTTTGTGTAAGTCCTGTTTAAGGTAGGAGATGCAGAACTTAATAAAGCAGTGCTATGGTGTTCTCCAAACATGGTAAGAAGCCTCTAGAAAGTTCTTTGTGTGTTAGTTGCTTACAATCAAATACTTGGTGTTTGTCTTTGTTGTTGCAGTTTCAGAAGAAATTAGCTATAATTTGACCATTTATTGGAAGCTCAGTTATGTTTGTTTAGTTTAAACAATTTTTTTTTTGGTCACCCCCTTAACTTTATCCTGCCCACCTTCATAGCAGCCGATGTCCATGCAGGGACTACCTGCTAATCTTGTTAAATTTATTGTGGCATTGCTGGAGCTGGTTGTAGATCCTAAGGCTGTCCTGGAGGTTCAGCCATCTTTGTATCCATCTAGAGATTTGTTTTTCTTTTATATTCCCTACCCATTTCCTTCCCTGCTTCCCACACTCGACTGCTTCTAAGAGCAGCTCCCCACTTTGGACCATACCTCCTCTTAGAGTCCATCATTGATGAATGCCCTTCCAATCAGGACAGGCAAGCCCATCCCTCCCTTCTGATCCATCTGTCAGCTGAGCAATTAACTGAACTTGGGTCACTTGGGGCATTGGCTTTATCACTCTGTGCCCCTAGAGCTGTTTACTGTAATCTATTCTATTGTTTGCACCTTGTTTTTCTTTAGCTTACCTATAGCTATAGGTGAGTACACTGCTTCATTTTTGAAATTTAAATAGTAAGATGCTAAAGTTAAGGCCTTAAAGTTAGTAACAGTAAAATAGCACCAAAACCAACTAAAATGTTGTAGAAAAAACAGTTACTTTGTTTAGCACTTTTGTTCCCTTTTAGTAAGTAAACCTAATCAGAAACGCCACATTAACAAAGTTAAACCCTACTTATAAAAGTTTTAAACAGTCACATGACTACAAAGATCAACCTATCACATAAATTGCAAGCTCTTTTAACCTAAAATACTTAAAAAAAAAATAAATAACATTTAAACCTGGTAAGAAAATCACTCCTAACTTAAACTGCCAAAGTTGTTCCCTTAACTCAAAAGCAATTATTAAAATCTGCACCTCTTAAATCAATTATGGGTTGTTCAACCACTAAAAAGATGAACTATTTAAAATTATTATGACTAATGCTACATTTTATTAAATCATTGTTTTTATCTTTATGTTTGATAGTGTAATTATGTTTATACATTCTTTGAGTTAAAGTTATTACGTTTTGCCATTGTAAAAGCTGGACAAAAAACACAGGTAGCCAAATAAAGAAGACTTCTAGAATGACAAGAAAAATATTTCTTGAAGTCATAAATCCTGCTGTTGTCTCCAACAGTATAAAATGAACTATTATTAATAAACTTGCATTGGTTGCAAATCCAACAGGGAAAAGTGCCATTCAAATGCACCTCAATGGTATCAACATTTCTCACCTCCAGTAATGGTTAAATGTAAAACCTTTTTTGTATACTGTTTTTGGTATACGCCCTAACAAGTGGCTCATATTGTTACTCAGAAGTATCTTCCTAGTTCCATACACTGTGTGCAAGATACTTTTAACAACCAAACAGTAAGTAACGCATAATAAGGCTTTAACAAAATTGGTACCAGTATATGTACCCTTAGCACTTAGCACTTCTTCTGAATTTGTTAAAATAGGTAAAAACTTTCTCTTCCTAAGCTCATGAATTTCTTTTGTAACTAAATCCACCAATGCATATGAGTAGCCTCTATATATCATTTTTCAATAAATCACATTATTTTTTTAAACCATATCAGATGTCAATCTTGTAATTCTCATGAAGTGCCCCTTCACTATATTCTTCTTCATAAAAAAATAATTGGCAATAGAAAAATGTAAATATGGATTAGTAATGGTATCCCTCTGAAAAATTCTGGAAGCCGTCCTCCAAAATACAGTACGGGCACAAAGCACACTCATCAAGTTAAGCCTACCTCCTCACATAGCACAAGGAGTTCCAAAGTCACAGATGCTGTACTCATATGGGAAGTCTTGACCCAACCAAATATTCTTGCTATGGGTGACTCCATTGTAAGACATACAGATGCATCTGTTACCAGGCTGTCCAAGAAAATAGTGATGGTCAGTTGCTGGTCTGGTGCCAGGATCAGTCAGCTCATGCATGCACTCAGATCCTCAAACAACAAGTGCCAGTATGACTGTGTCTTAGCTCATGCTGGTGTCAAGGACTTGAGTTGTACCACCCTAGACTATATGAAGGGAGGGCTAAAGTGTGTTTTGTCAAACATTTCTTTGTTCAACGAATGATATGGGATGTCAAAATCATCAAACATTCAGATAGCTGAACATCCAATATCTTGAAGAGCAGTTTCTTCAAAACTGGTAAGCAGAGATTGGGAAAGGGTTAGAGTGTGTATGTGTGTGTTTGAATGTTAGGATTAGGATAAGGGTTCAGTTAAGTTATAAGTGTTGTGTGTTTGCATGCGAGAATGTGTGTTGGTGCATTTGTGTATATGAGTGTGTCTTGTGTAGTGGCAGTGCTAGGGGAGGAGTTACTTTTAAGGTACAGTGCAGGATTAGGGTTGGGATGGGGGCAAGGTTAGGGCTAAAGCTCCCCTGCCCACCTCAGTAATGCATGCTCACCCTAACCCTCCTCCCACCCAACCAATAAAATAGCACTCCCTTACAAATAACTTTTGATATCCCATTGCAGCTTCTTAGTCTTTCTTGCCCTTAAAGTAATTTTTTTCCTATCCTCCTGACCAAGCACAGCATCATCCTCTCCAGAAATGGAACTGAAGGAAGTGCCCTTTGTGATATTACTCTTTAAATTGCGATGCCCTTGTCCAGGTAATGTAACAATTCCTCATTATGTGCCATCAACATTTTAATAAGCTCCAAGTCTTTCTTAATGAACCATTCAACAAAATCATGGAACACACTGTTATCTGCTGTAATATTGTTTAGAAATTCCTCCACCTCAAGGCATTCTCTTATATATTAAACATTCCCCCAAAAAAGATTGTCCCATAGTAACACTTTATATTTAGATAATTTGATCTCAAGGTGTTTAACCAAGTCTGAATATCATAAATGCTTCTTTAACCAGACTCACAAAACAGATATACTTGTGTAGTTAAAATATCAAAAAACTTGTTTGAACCATTCCTAAATGTACCAGAAAATAAGTCCTGGGAGCCCAAAATAATAGTGTCCAACTTCTTTGTAGAATCAATTTTCTCCATCATCGCTAATGATTCAGAAAACTGTTCATCCCTAACTTCTTTTTGAATACCACTCTTATTGCCATAAAGCCTGCCACCATGTTGTTCAAGAGTCTATTTTATTTAATTGAACACCTATTCAGCGAAGCCGTTCTTTGTCGAATGGCGAATTTTAACAGGGGCAAACCAGCAGTTGTCCACCATCTGGAATTTTCCCTTTTCCCCACTTTAGTGTAGTCTCAAAGTTGGTATATTTAGTTAGGGGGGTGCCTTCCACATTGGGGGGTGTAGGGGCATAGCCCCCACCTTGGCAGGTTCCGCCATTCAACGAAGTGATATAGACCTGCTGTTCAAAGTACTCAAAGTGGTGAAAAACTCTGGTGGTAAAATACAGACAGTTAAACCATAGATGCCCTCTCTCCAAATTAATAAACCACAAAAGGCAACTAACATATATTTTTCAGAAGACTGTATGAAGCTACTTCCTTCCACACTGTGCTGGCTGACTGCTTCCAGCTCTTCCACAACTTTCCAAAATCCCCAGCAGATTCACATCCCACCACCCCATCATGCAGCCTGTTCCAAGTGTGGGAAACTTCCTAGGTTAGAAAAAAATACTTTTTGAGGTTCAGGTTAACCTGACAATGTTTAAATGAATCTGGTAGCCCCTTCTTGCACCCCCTTGTCATTTTGTCTCAATTCAACACCTTCATATTCTCATCTATTACCTTGTGTACCCAAATGTTATCCCACCACATTGTTCAGTATTACCCTGTGCACACAAATGTTATTCCTTACTTTCAGTATTACCTTACATTTCCAAATGTTACCACCCCTCCTGTTCAGTATGGGTCTATGTTCAGTCATCAAATGGAACTTCCATCAACTAGCTGAACATGAAACCCTGTCTTTTGAAAGTTTATTCAGTGAACATTCATTTCATTGACGGGGAAAGTAACTAGTTGGCCACCACTTTCCATTCTACCCTTTTACCCACTGTAATGTGGTCTCAGATTTGGTATATATAGTCGGGGGGTGTGGTGGTCAAAGACCTCCACCTAGGTGGGTTTGAAATATTGTGGTGGGGCACACAGAGAAGTGGTGGCCAACTAGTTGCTTTCCCCATCAATGAAATGAAAGTTTTCTGAATGAATGTTTGATGGATAGGGTTCGATGTTCAGCTGTTTGATAGAAGTTCCATTCAATGGCAGAATATAGACCCATTCAGTAGTACCTTGTGTACCCAAATGTTACCCCATCACTGTTCAGTGCATATATGTTCACAGATTCCAAATACAGTTCATACTTCTCTCTACCTTTCTGCTGATGACACGCTCAGCCTTGTGCTAGATACTTTCTAGTTGTTTTGTATTTTTTCTCTCAGCTTTCCTCTAGATGCTTTCCAGTTGTTTTGCATATTTTCTGTCAGCTTTCATCTAGATGCTTTCCAGTTGTTGTGTGTATCCATTTCCTTGTACAAGTTCCAGAAATGCATGCAGTATTCTACATATTGTACTAGTAGTCTGTGATAACCTGGGAGTATGACCTCACTATCCTCAGGCTTTGTCTCAATAATGTGTTGTCTGTTTTGCTGGGCTATCTGCTTGTGTTCTTGAGTTATGTTTGGTATAATAATCAAGCCTGCACTCTTTTCAAGCATTGCATTTCCTTGGTTTGCTAGAATTAGTTTATGAGACCAACAGGTTATGTCCAAAATGCAGTTTTACCCACATGTAGAAGATTTCCAGGATCTTTTCCAGTTTTCACGTAGCCCCAGTTTTTCTATCATGTGTAAATATGTTATTTCTCTAAGTCAACCTCTTTGGAACTTTTGTCATCTTGATAACCCTCCTTTAACCACATTCTCTATTTTTCTCCTTGCAGCCATTTCTGCACCCAGTCTGCAACTTTCTGCCTTACTTCTGTCACTTTCATGTTAATAAGCAATCTTCAATATGGTGCTTAGTTAAAGGCCTCAGTGAAGTTCACATTGACTAAATCCAACAACAGTTTCTTAGAAATCCCTACTTTTGCACAGTTACAGAAATGCAGGAGGTTTGATTGGAAATTCTTTGCAATAGGGAAACCATTCAGGTTTAGGTCTGAAACTATTTATCCTACAGAAAAGCAGAGTAGCTTCTTCAACTTCCCTGCTACTGCCATCAGGGTAACTGGCCTGCTGTTATCATTTAATGACTGAAATTACTTTAATAAAAAAAAAAAAAAAATCATCAAATAATTTTATTATCTTCCATGTAGTTTGCTAGACTGGTCATGTTATCTCTCCTAAACTAGAGGACAAATGAAGTTGTTTACCATCTGTCAGTTTCCTGTCTGACAAAAATTTATTACAGATTTTTAATTTGTACAGATTTCAGAAGGCAAGACTGTGTACACAGCTTACCTGGACTTGGTCAAGGCTTTTGATACAATAATCCACTCAGACATTATAAACAAGCACACTAATTTAGGTATAAAGCCTTTTGTCTCTCACTGGATAGCCAGCTGGCTCACTGATATGATCCAGAAGTCAAAATACCTCTACCAAGAGGCCAGTCACTAGCAGAACCCCCTCAGGCTCAGTACTGGGCCAGGCCTTTTTAGCATCTATTTCTTTGAAATGGAAACAAATGCTGAAGGTTTACGGCTGACTAGGTTTGCAGATGATTGCAAGCTGGGGGTTATCACCAACTCCACTGAAGACACTAGCATTCTTCAAGAAGGCCTATCTTTGACTAACAAAAGGTGCCAAAGTCAAGGTCTCAAACTCAGTGCGAAGAAATGCATGATTGTACCCTTTAAGAAATCAATCATCCCAGCTAATTGCCATGTTGATAGCATGCCTGAAACGTTGGCCCAGTGGTCAGGGATCTGGGTATGCATGTAGACAGTAGCTTTACCTTCGACTACCATGTGGCCACAATAGTGAGGAAATCCTTTTATGTTGTGCAACTTATAAGTAAAGGCATAGTATCTAGGTCCAAAGAGGTCATTATCCCACTGTACTCTACCCTTTTCAGATCAATCATAGAGTGCAATGCTGCCTTTGGTATGTACCTGACCATGCATATGCAGCAACTAGAGTGACCTCAGAGGTTCCTTACAAAAAGAATACAAGGCATAACAAACCTGCCTTACTCAGAGAGCTTTAAAGCCCTTTTCTCTACTCATTCTCCTATAGATTGCTGAGGGGTGATCTAGACTTGGCTTACAATGCAGCCCCAAACCCCTTAAACTGAACATGCTGGAGAAACAGGTATGTGTTCCAGAGACTTCCCCTCCTACAGAACAGGCTTCCATCTGTATGAAGTTGATTATGTCTTTTACCCAATTTAAGTGCAACCTAGACCAGTGGGTGAGGAATAGGAAATTTACACTGGCCCTAGCACCCGTGTCCCTTATGGATAGAGGTAGCTTATAACTGCTTGGTCCTCAATGTCCTATTTGGATACAGGATGGCATTATTCTTTGGGAAAACTTGCTAGGCTTAGAAAGATCCACTACCTCATCAGCCTAGTAAGAATATAGGAATCTATGAGTGTTTCTGCAAAGGGACTGAGAACCCACATGGTGTCTTTGTTTGTCCTGCTATAGCTGACCAGTTCCTTATCTATATGTTCCTTTCCTAGTGCTCATCACTTCATCTCAGACATCATCGCCTACTCTCCAGTCCATCTATGATTAGTGTGTGACATCCCCACTCTCCAGTCCATCTATGACCAGTCTGTGATATCCCCACTCTCCAGGCCATCTATGACCAGTCTGTGACATCCCCACTCTCCAGGCCATCTATGACCAGTCTGTGAAATCCCCACTCTCCAGGCCATCTATGACTAGTCTGTGACATCTCCACTCTCCAGGCCATCTATAACCAGTCTGTGGCATCCCCACTCTCCAGGCCAGCTATGACCAGTCTGTGACATCCCAACTCTCCAGGCCATCTATGACCAGTCTGTGAAATCCCCACTCTCCAGGCCATCTATGACCAGTCTGTGATATCCCCACTCTCCAGGCCATCTATGACCAGACTGTGACATCCCCACTCTCCAGGCCATCTATGACCAGTCTGTGACATCCCAACTCTCCAGGCCATCTATGACCAGTCTGTGACATTCCCTATTCTTCAGTCCATCTATGACCAATCGGTGATATTCCCACTCTCCAGTCCATCTATGGCCAGTCTGTGAAATTCTCTCTCTCCAGTCCATCTATGACCAGTCTGTGACATCTCCACTCTCCAGGCCATCTATGACTAGTCTATGACATCCCCACTCTCCAGGCCATCTATGACCAGTTTGTGACATCTCCACTCTCCAGGCCATCTATGAACAGTCTGTGACATCCCCACTCTCCAGGCCATCTATGACCAGTCTGTGACATCCCCACTCTCCAGGCCATCTATGACCGGTCTGTGACATCCCCATTCTCCAGGCCATCTATGACCAGTCTGTGACATACCCACTCTCCAGGCCATCTATGACCAGTCTGTGATATCCCAACTCTCAAGGCCATCCATGACCAGTCTGTGACATTCCCTATTCTTTAGTCCATCTATGACCAATCTGTGACATTCCCACTCTTCAGTCCATCTATGACCAGTCTGTTAAACAAGTGTCTTCCTTCTTCATCTCTTATAGCTACTGTCCCCAATTTTTCCTTATGGGCTTGTTTCATCTCCTATCCAAGCATGACCTTCCTCACCTTGCCTAGCATAGTCAAACAGATTCATACAGAGTGGTTCACAGTTTTGTGTACTATAACCAATTCAAGCATTAAATTCTTTATAAAAATTTAAGAAAGAAGGCCAGGATTAGCAAACTCTGTGCCCCATACCTGAGTAGTATGTTACTCCTGTATAATCATGATAGGATCACAACAGACAAATAATATGCAGAAGTACATTTATTCTTCCAAATATTATACTGCGGTGGTGGTGCTGCGGTAGTGTTGTCGCCTCACAGTATGATGTTGCCCTGTTCGATTCTCAGCTAAAGTGTCTTCTGTGTGGAGACATGCGTGAACAGGCGTACCCTCGTTGAAGGTCAGGGCTGGCAACTCAGTACGTAAAAATCTACTGCCAATCATTAGCAGACCGGAGATCTGCTGTGGCGACCCCTAACCGGGAAAAGCCAAAAGTTACAACAACATTAATTCTTCCAAATAAAACTGTCATTATTTATGAGTTTTAAAAACTATATGCTTACATTATGTATTTTACATTTTGCATCATTTGGTAAACTATATGGTGAAAACAGTGAATTTTATTTAGGTATTTATGTATTTGTCTGTTTCTTTGTTTTATATGTGGGGTACTAAAAGAGGGATACATTTAAAAAAAGATCTTGTTTATTACAAATGTTAAAAAATAATGTAATATATTCATGTCATATATTATCTTTCTGAAGGAGACTGCATGCTTTAATCAGATTTATGTTTTATCAGGAAATCCTGAAATCATCACACGTTCAGAAGTCTCCTTATCTTCATAAAATGGTCCTACTTGGTTATGGTTCTGTGGTTTACAAGCAGTGCCTTGATGAGAACCTTTGCTCTGAATCTTTACTTCAGGTCTGGTAGCATTTTATTTACTTTTAAAAATTCTAATGTTTGAAATATTTGGATCCTTACCAGTGTTTGTTTCCACACACAGCCACTTCATGAATTCATTGATAAGGTTACAGTCAGCACCGATGAAGAACAGACTCTTTTAGCTCTTAAGGCTCTTGGCAATGCTGGTCAACCAGCAAGCATCAAACGAATACAAAAGTTTCTGCCTGGATTTTCATCATCAGCTTCTCATTATAAAGTAAAAGTACAAACTGAAGCAGTCATGGCACTGAGAAATATTGCAAAGAAGGACCCAAAGAAGGTAAGGAAAAAAAGTAAATCAGCCAGAATAATACAACAGGGAAGAAGGTGCTTATGATGTCTATAATTATGCATATCTCTGTGTTGCTGTGTTTATGCATATGTGTGTGTGTGTGTGTGTGTGTGTGTGTGTGTGTGTGTGTGTGTGTGTGTGTGTATTTCTTCATTACAGTATACAGTTATAGTAAGACAACTTTAAGCTGGCCTCTAAACATTGAACTAGTTAAAATATTTATAGAACAATATAACAAACAATGAATACAACAATATGGAGAGATAAACAACAAGTGGTTTTATGCATTTTAAACAAATGCACATGGTACTTAGTCATAAACTATCAATTTAAACAAATCGTTTAGTAAAAATAATTGCTTAAATAATGATGAATCTATGAGATGGTAAACAAGGCACTGGCATTACAGTATGTCTAGTTCTAGTTGCATGCCCACTGCAACATATACATTTTAAATAATTTCTGACACTAAACAGCAAATTAAGCTAGAAAGAAACTGGCCTAGTTTAAATTTTTTATATCTGATAAAGAAAATTTTGCAGATTTTTCATGTAACATGCAAACATAACTATCTGTACCTTGTATTTTGCCTGAATATCATGCTTTATCTCACAAATTTAATATGACAGTACATAGTACATGTGCATACAATTTTTGTGCAGATACTGTTATACTCTTTTATGCACTAGAGCTAGATCTTATTTATATGTACATTACTTGACTGCTAGTAGCTACAATTAATGTATTGGCCAAGTGGTTCAAGATGAAACTAAAAAAAGGTTTTCAAACCAGCTCACTCAACTTGTTTATCAATTGTTAAATAAATACATCAATAGGTGATTAATTACTTTTAACTTTTTTGTCAAACACATTATTTTAGAACAAAAGACATGCTAGATTGCCTGTGTCCCTAAACTGTAACAGTTTAGTCCACAAAACATATATTCTGCATTTAGAAGACCTTTTGCCATTTTGCAGGTACAAGACATCACCATTCAGATTGCCTTGAATCAAGCGTTTCAAGCAGAAGTACGAATGGCTGCAACCCGAATCCTTTTTGAAAGTCAGCCTTCAGTAGCTTTAATAACAGCACTAGCGGAGTCTTTGAGAAAAGAAACCAGCTTGCAGGTGGCTAGTTTCATTTATTCCTACATGAAAGCCATGGCAAGAAGCACTCTTCCAGATCACCGTGCACTGTAAGTACTTATTCCTAGTTACATAAAATGTCTTCCATATCCTGGACTAACGATTCTGGTGAGAATAAACTATTTGCTGACATTAGGAAGCACATTTGGTGTGTTGTTGCTTAGACTCAGAAGTTACTTCAGATAATACAGATGTATCTTGTTTTTTGATTGAACACACACAAATATGCACACTCAGAAACACAGAAACACACATACATATTCTGTTTTATCTCTCTCTCTCTCTCTATATATATATATATATATATATATATATATATATATATATATATATATGTGCATGCATACATTCAATTTGTCTCTCTCTGTCACACTAATGTGGAAGGGATGTGAATTTAACATGTATACAATAAACTGTATTTTAAAGCACAATAAACTACTCCCTTGCCTGATAAAAAGTATATATATATAGTTAGAAAGCTTGTGAGGAAAGTATTATTCTGTTATTTTTGTTTTACTTGGATCGCTTGTCTGTGTACTTAATAAAGGATTTTTGACTGGAAACAGACTGTCTACCCTGCTTGGATTACTTCTGAATACTTAGTAATTCTATATAATATTTCAAATGATATATTTTTTATTATTTTTTGACTTAGGATGAGTTTAAGTTCGCTACTTCTACTACCATTATCTGATCGGATTAATATACAGTGATTAACTAGGTACATATGGATTGAAAATCTTCCACGCAGAGAAGTTTCTTACACTGCTTTGTTTTTGGACCCACTATACTTGTTTAGTGGGTTGTTTGAGACTTCAAAGATTCCAAGGAGATTACTTTGTTTTTTGGTTGGTACAATAACTAATGCATACTGTTCAATAACTAATGCGTACTATTCTATAACTAATACGTACAGTTCAATAACTAATGCGTGCTGTTTAATAACTAATGCGTGCTGTTTAATAACTAATGCGTACTGTACAACTAATGCATACTCTACAATAAGTAATGTGCACTGTACAATAACTAATGTATCCGCGGTGGTGGTGCTGCGGTAGTGTTGTCGCCTCACAGTAAGACCCTGTCTGGTTCGATTCTCAGCTAGAGCGTCTTCTGTGTGGAGACATGCGTGAATGGGCATACCTTCATTGAAGGTTGTGCATCAGGGCTGGCAACTCTGCACGTAAAAATCAACTGCCAATCATTAGCGGACCGGAGTTCCACTGTGGTGACCCCTAACCGGGAAAAGCCGAAAGACACATACATACTGTACAATAACTAATGTGTACTGTTTAATAACGAATGCATACTGTACAACAACTAATGTGTACTGTACAATAAGTTATACATGCCATTTAATAACTAATGCATACTGTACAATAACTAATATGTACTGTACAATAACTAATGTGTACTGTACAACTAATGGGTACTGTACAATAACTAATGCATACTCTTCTATAACTAGTACATACATTTCAATAACTAATGTGTACTGTTTAACTATGTGTACTGTACAATAACTAATGTATACTGTTTAATAACTAATGCGTACTGTATAAAAACTAATGCATACTGTACAATAAGTAATGCGTACCATTTAATAATTAATGCATACTGTACAATAACCAATGTGTACTGTACAATAACTAATGTGTACTGTACAATACGTAATGCATACCATTTAAAAGCTAATGCATACCGTACAATATCTAATGTGCACTGTACAATAACTAATGCGTACTGTTTAATAACTGTGTACTGTACAATAACTAATGCGCACTGTTTAATAACTGAGTACTCTACAATAATTAATGTGTACTGTACAATAACTAATGTGTAATGTGCAATAACTAATGTGTACTGTTCATTTTGATGTTTGTTTCATGTGCTTCTTTATACTGAATACAAAGAGCTGTACTTCTTACCATTTCTGCAACCTTCCCACTTGCTTGCATATCCTTTTCTACCTCTCATACCTGTCAATTCTGCTGCAGATCTGTGTGTGTTTTGTTCAGTGACTTATAGTTTTCCTCATACCTCTTTCATAATCCTACACATGGAAAAGGCCATATAAATTCTTGGATTAAAGAAAATAAACAGCCTACAGAAAACTGACCTTCTTGGTGATCTGGCTGTCTAAAAATACCAACAGAAAACTAGTAATGATGCGCTCAATTAACCTAAGTGTTGCAGCTTACCCTTATACAGTTGCACCTGCAGCTCTCCTTACTAACCGTTTCTTCTTCTGTCCCAAGCAGGTCTGTACCCTTCTGCTCATAACTCCTTTGTCATTCTTTTCAGTGGCCTATTTCAGGGACTCCCCAGCCCCTGCACAAAACAGTATGACCTCAAATCTCTTTTAACTACCTAAACAATCCTGCCCAGTGGGCATGCTTCAAGAATACTATGGTTACATTCACCTAGGAGCAAACTGTAATAAATAATTCGTAGTAATGTGACCTGTATGTCCTGTATTACAATTAACTTACTCAAATAATGAACACATCTCTCTACTACACCTTCCTTTCCAAATTCATTATACCCCCATCCTCCCTTATATCTCATAGCTCACCCCCTCCCTAGTGCCCACATTGGATCTTTCAGTTTTATGAGTCATCATTCTATCTCTTGTTTGCTATATCTACTACAATTGTACATATTTTAAATAATAGCATTGATTTTGTTGTCTTATGTTCAGTCTGCTTATCTAACTACATCTGTAATGTCTACTTTTTTACATTTTCTGTCCCAACCACACTTTCTTTGTAAATATCTACTGTTATTCCTACTTGATTGTTATAACCCGGGGTTGAACCTGAGAAAGGTCTAATTGGATCAATATTCTACCCACATTAATAAATCAGTCTGCTCAAGTCTCTTCAAATTCTCAGTTGTACCCTACTACTTCCTGTCCTTCCTGTTTAGGCCCACCAGATCTATTAACATTTCCCTTTTATATTATTTCAGCAAGTTGATAAGCCAACAATTGAAGCCTATCTTTGACTTTCTTTCCCCATACTATTTGGGTAGGTCTTAAATGCTTTGCATTTCAGCTTAATGCCTTACTTCTAATATGGCTTTAAAACTTATTCTAACAATTGCCATGTAGAA
This sequence comes from Protopterus annectens, assembly GCF_019279795.1. Lineage (NCBI taxonomy): Eukaryota > Metazoa > Chordata > Ceratodontiformes > Protopteridae > Protopterus > Protopterus annectens. Next base: position 1,355,736,859 of record NC_056744.1, on the reverse strand, counting down.
GCAAGTTCAGCATTACTCTGCAAAATGGAAGTGTAATGTCTTCTATGCACCTACCTTATCAGCTTAATTTATTTTTCATCAGTGCTAAAAGCACCCCACTACATACATGTTACTATCATATTAACTTTGTGACTCCAGCTAGTGTGATGAATATTCTGAATGGGATTAATCCTGGCACAAGACTCTGTAAAAGTCCTTTAGTTATATACTTCACTGCAGCTTCTTCTTAACAAAAAAACAGTTCTCATTCTCTCTCCACTATATTTTTGAACCCTACACCATGGCTTACATAGGTTCATAGATTAATACTAGGCTAGCTGCCTTTGTGGGTCATTTTAAGCCTAGATAATTACCCAATGTGAGAATCAAGCCCTGCACCTTGTATCTGTAATGTAAACACCTTAGCCATTATGCCAACCTCCCACCCTTTGTACAGCTTTAGTACCAGTCTTATTTGAAGTACAACATCAAAGGCCTTGATTAAATCCACAATGTCAGATTCATTAAGATCCCTCCATTTACTTCAAGAATGACCAACGTTTTGATCAGGTTTGCATTGAGCAGATGGTACTTCTACTGTGTGGAATGATACAGTTTCACATTCATATGGTATTTGAATCCAGGAATTAGTGTAGTCTGCCCCATGTAAGTTCCTATAACCTGTTTTTGAGAAGGTTGTGAAGATAACAAAACTTGTCTGGGTCTTTCCAGAAATCTACCTTTGTAGAGCAGCACCACAAATGACATCCTGAAGTACTAATCTGGCTTTGAAGAGGAAATCTTGCAGTTTGTTGAGTTCTATATGAATAACATTTTACATTTATTTCAATACCTGTGTGTGGTGGTGGTGGTGGTGGTTGGGGGGGGGGGGGGCAGCTCATCCTGGTCTTAGATTTTTATCTCCTAAAAGTCACATGTGGTCTATCTCTTATTTTTACATGTCACCTTTCTTTCAGAGCAAACATATAAAAATGTTACAGCATGCATGCAAAAACAACTGAAAATAAATATATGGGTTAGCTGCAAGTTGAATTCAGACCATTCACAAAATTGCAGCTGGTAACCTTTATGTTCCTTTGGCATTTTAACATTTCTCTGTCCATTGCTGACTGGCTGTGTATTCCATATGCAAAGCCATGTAGTACACATATAATATGGAAAACATGCAAAAACAAATAAGGAAAATTTGTAAGATGAGTACAGGGAAGTCATGTAATACAGTATGAATTTAAGGTAGAAAGTAGAAGATGCAGAAATGAAAGTGAGGACCAGAAGAAGGTCAATTTGGAGGGAGAGGTGTGCACAACAGTTTAAGTGAGGAAAGATGGAGCTGGAGGTGACTATGCAGGAGCCAGTGTCACAACTAGAGTTTAGTAAGCATTCACCTAAATGGGTAAGGCAAAGCAGGAAAAGGACAAGGCAGGGGACAGAGCTTATGGAAAGGGTACTGGAGTGATGGGTAATGAGTCTAGTGCAGGGCAAAGAGGGAATGCAATGTCTCAAACTTTATCTTATCACATCGACGTCCTCATAATTTGGCCATGTGGCCTAATGGATAAGGTATCTGACTTCAGATCAGAAGATTGTAGGTTTAAGTCCTACCATGGTCATACTGCCAGTGAGCTAGTCATTCTGGAAGATGAACTAGAAATTTCAAATGCACTTAGCTCCTTCCAATCAGGCATTTTGAATGCATCACGATGACTCCTCTAAAAGTGAAACATAAATCAAGGTCCAGAGCAAACTCTGCTATCAGTGCAGGTGTTAATGCAGAATGCCACTGGGCAGTATAATTTAACATTTCATGTGGAACTGTATTCTTATAAGTAGTACACCTTTTCCGAGGATCACTTCAGTGGCCTTGCTTGACAGGTGCACTGGGAACTAACTTTGGGTGGCATGATGCCAGGTAATCTTCTTGGGCTAGGCTTATATAGGCTCCAGGGCCGTTAGCCTAGTACACACCTAATGAGCCTATGATAACAGATTCAGTGTAGTCTGATTTCCCCTGTCTTCCTTGCCAGGAATTTTGAACATTTGGTGAATGAAACCCCAGTTACCAAAGCTGTGTTAACAATTCCTTTGCTATCCGTTACATCCATCACCTTCTGCCCAGTACAACTATCCCAACTATCTGCAGATTTTACTTCTCCAGTTCCACCACCTATACTTTAGGCACAGACTGCTGGCTGTATCCCTTCCTGTGCTGCATTTGTCTGCCTCTTAATAACATCACATCTATCTCCCCAGAGAGATTATTGGTGCATACATACATCACAACATGCATTCGTTCATCAATCCCCATTACCACAGTCAGCAAGAAGAGGGACTGGAGGCATGTTTTGCCAGGATAAGGGGTTACAGGTCATAACCTCAAATGTGACACCTGTCCCAGTAGCTATCACACTGAAGAAAGAGAAGATTAGGGACTATAATGAATTTGTGTGGCATTGGAAAATAGAGAATGACTTGGGACTGTTAGGAGAATGAGGGTGACCCGACAAACAGATCAGCTCTTTGCCAGAGACAGTTTCATGTTATCTTAAAGGGACAGCAGTGCTCAGATAAGAGCTGGTAAAGCATGTGATCATACCATTAACATAAGTTGAGAAGGGGAGACGATGTCACAGATGTGGGAGATGCTTAGGTACTCAAGCAGTAAAGAGATAGAAAATAAATGCAGGCCAAAGCAGGGGAATAAACAAGGGAGATCTAAGCATATCTGGGTGTACAAGTATATACTGCAAAGAGTCTGGATATGAAGATAGGAGATCTGCAGCCACGTTTGCAGGATATGGAAGTGCCTACATATTGGCTGTTAAGGAATGATGTAGATCAGTGATAAGCAGAATGTATAACAATCTACATAAATGAAGACATCAGATGTGAGGTAAGAGAGAAGTAGGAGAAATACCACCTTGCATAAAGGTTTGAAAGAGTAGGGAGGATCAAAGTTATGGCAAGTGCCTAGATATAAAGAATAAGAAGGAGGAAGGGAACACTGATGTATTAGTTTAGTCTATTAACCTTCCAAAATGTCAAGAAAGATGGATGGCAGACTGCGGAGAAGAAAACAAACATGGAGTTGGAGGGGAAAGTGATACAGTCATGGGAAATTTGAATCTGCCAGAAACAGATTGGAACATTCACAGCTCCATGGCAGAGGGAAGGGGAGTTTACGTAGGTCCTGGGCTGTGGCAAGTTCAGTCAACTGGATTTGCTCTTTGTCAAGTAGAATAGAATTCTTGACAGTGGTCCTATAACCAAGAAGGATGTAATGAGGGATGCCCAGATGAACATTACATTATGAGCAGTGAGCACACCTTCCTGTGTTTTATAGTTGGGGAGAAGGGTAAGAATACAAAGGGAAAAACAACAAGTGTCATTTTAATGGACTCTACTATGGTGAGCTGCCATTGATGTTTAGAGATGAATTAGTAGTGTAGTGCAAACTGAGGAAGTAAACAAACTATGAGCATGGGTCAGCACTGCTGTACGCCGATATAGGAACAGGCATGTAAAGATGTGAAGTATTTAAAGAAAACACAAAAACTCCAAGAGGAGACCAAAGTGACTATAAACCTGAAGTGGAAAGGCAGGGGTGGTGAAGTGAGGTAGGCAAAGTGAAAGGAGAGAAACAGAATTCCATAAAGGAGGTAATGGAAGTAAAGCCATAGGCAGAAAAGGAAATAACAGAAGAGAACAAAAAGGAAAGCAAATTAGGTTTTTAAAAGAAAGACTGACGGGAGGGAAAGGCTTGGCCAGGCTGATCTAAGATGGGAGAAAGAACCCAAACGACTCCGAAAAAAGCAAAGATACTGAATAAAAAACATTATGGATTTGTCATAATCATTAAAGAGTTCATAATATAGACACAAGGTATAGGGTTTGACCTAAGGTTTTTGACTGAGATTAAAAAGTACCTTTAGTGCAGTCAACATAGTACCTGTGAACCTGTGAATAACTACTTTAATTCTGTCTTCATGAAATACAGCTAACAGGGTAACTGTCTCCCTAAAATTAAACTGACAGACCTATTGCTATAATGTTTTGTCCATAAAACATTCTAGGATGACTCCAGTCCTTCTTCCCTTCAGCCACAGAAGTCCATCTACAATCCTCCTTAGCAATGCTGCTTCCATGCCAAGAGTGCTCCAGTACTGACCAGACCTAGTGATGCACTTTCCTTGACAGGGAAAGCTTTCTCAAGCCGTCTACCAAGTTTATGGTATGTTCTGTCTCTGCAGAAACGTTTAACATATCTGTTCTCAGCAAATTACATAAAATGCTAATAACTCTAACAGAAGTGAGCTATATGTACATACTACAGTCATCAATCAGTCACTAAAGCTTACCTCACAAACTTATTATTTTACCCTCTTTTAGCATCACTTCTCCAATACCTCTCTAAAAATGTCCACACCTACTAACCTTCTAACTCTATTTTATAACTGCTTATTAATTATCTCCTAACAGTTGCAAATATTTCTTTCGGAGATCATTTCCCTTGCTGTAAATATGTATCAGTGGTTTACATCTCTGTCATTCTCATTTACGATTGCACCCTATTATCATGTTGAAGTTCAGAGATGAAGACTACTTTTATCCTCTTGTATTCTTCTGCGCACTGTGGAATGTAACTCGTCTAGCATTATTCTTTTCTGAATCTTTGGTAGTGACCGAAATGGGTCAAAGTCACACCATTTCACAACTGTAGATATCAAATATAAATAAATAAAAATATAAAGCTGTTTTGAAGGCTATGCTGTAAAGTAGGGCAGAGTGAACATAATAATGAACAAACACTGAGATAGCCAGGGAAACGTTTGAGGCAACTGCTCAACTTAACTGAGTGGTAAAAAACAGGGACGTGAACCTCAGGATTCTGACTTTTAGGATGATATATTCCAAGAAGAAAGACTTCTACAGTTCATTGACTACTGTAGAAGTTTGTGAAGCCTAGATGATGGCAACAGTTATACTCTTGTACAAGAGTAGGTCAGAAAAGAAATTGTGAGTTACAATCATATTCGTTTTGAAGCAATTGAAGCAACTGAAGGGAAAGTCAAAGAAGGAATCCTGAAGAAAGGCTAGTTATCTTTCTACAGCACAAAAGTGTTCAGAATGACAAACAGTATATTTAATATCCAGAAGGACCTGTCAGTAAAACCTGACCATGTTTATCACTGGATTACAGAAAAGCCTGACAGCGAATGGCAGTAGAGGTGGTCTACTTGGACTTCACCAACACCTATGGTTTGGTCCTGCTAAGGAGCTGAAAGACAAGTGGCAAGGGCTGGCAGTAGGAAATGGAGTATCTCATGGATAAAATACTAATATAATGACAGACTAAGGCAAGTAAAGCCTTTTTAAAGACCAGAAGAAGTGGTGGAGGGACATGATATAGATGTATAAGATCCTGTCAGAGGGAGGTTTGAGCAGATTCTTCATGAGCATGAAGGATAACAGAGGGAGTAGAGTACACAGTCAGCAGTTTGCAGTGGCCAGCTACTCCCGGGATCTGCAAAAGTTGCTTCACAAAGAGTGTTAAAGTGCCATGGAATGGACTACTAGAATTGTTGGTGGAGAGGGAACCCAAAGAAACATTCAAGAAAGAATGGACATTTGGAGAGAAGGTACAGGGAACTTAAGGGTGAAATAATGATAAATGAGCTTAAAGGGCATACTGGATAGACTTCCTTCTACTGTAAGAAATGGAATATAACATAATAATAATAACAATATAAATTGGGGGGGGCAAGAGGAGTTAGTTAGTTACTAAATTTCATCTTGTGCTGTAGAACTTAAATAATTTAAATATGCCAAACAGTGAAATTTAAGAGTATATCTCTTCCAAATTATGTTTTCCCCTTCAATACATAAATAAATTTAAGAAAGCAAAAGATAATTTAGCATAATGTGACTTTAGCTACATTGAATAATTCTTGGACATAACCAGGAATTTGCTGTTACCTACACTGTTTTATAATAAATTATTAATGCATTATGATACTGCAGTATTTACTGAACCTTATAATAATACATACATATACTAATCTCTTTTTATCTTCAGTGCTTCTGCTTGTAATGCAGCCATCAAACTCCTGACTCCCAGGTTTGACAGACTAAGCTACCGTTACAGTAAAGCATTCCACTTCAATACTTATAAACGTGAGTAACTTACTCTCTTCTGATTTTACAGTAAAAACACAAATTACTGATCAAGTTTTCTATGAAGGGAATTAAACTATTTCATTTTATATTTGCAGTCTGTTTTTATTATGGTTTTGTCTCCTTCCTCCATACTACTTAATCCACTTATACAACTGCTTTCACAAGCATTTGTATTTCTTACACAGAGACAAAAGAATACGGGTGCAGTATTATCATTCAGACTTTGCAGTAAGTACTAGCATATCCAACAGTGTTTCAGCAGAAGAAAGCCACTGGCATAAAGAAAGGGTGTATGAAAAACTGAGGGGCTGCCAGCCCAGCCAGATAGAATTTTGTAGATAATTCTATGTCATTGTAAATATTAATATAATCAAAAGGCTTATTTTACAAATGTAAAGAAAACTATATGTTATGATTAAATTATATGTTGTATTGAGCTTCAAAAATGTAACCACAGTGCACCCTGCTGGAAGAAAGTTAAGTAAAGAATTTCACAACTGTGTGTCATCTCAAGCTTGGAGACAGGATGTCTGGGCTAGGAAATTTTTTCTATTTATTTATTTTATTTTATTTATTTTACATTTGTTGACCGAGATAGTCTGACTGGATATATGTCCATTTTCAGTGGAGGCCCAGGGAGAAAAGCTCCACATACCAAAAAAGAGACAGTACATACATCACTGAGTGATAAACTCAGGCAGACATGTTTAGAAAAATATAGACAAAGAATACAGGCAGATATCAATATACACAATGTGCAGACATATATCTGATTGGCAAAGACATATCAGAAAATGTGAACATAGAATACAATCAGCTCTCATAATTCACAATGCTTAGACATTCAAATGCTATGAGGCTTAGATACTTTGCTAAACAGCAGGTTGGGTAGCAAGACATGTATTAGTGAAGTTGTTAGTCAGGTTTAGAACAAGAGCACAGCCAACGAGATGTGAGGTATATTTTGAGTTCTCTTTTAAATAGGGGTAGTGAAGTTTCCTTGGTAACGGTAGTAGGGAGTAGATTCCAGAGTTTACTTGTTGAGTTGGCAAATATAGCATGGCCTGCAGAGTTGTTGGATTTCTGGGTCAGAATCATTAGTTTATCAGCTGAATGTAATGGCCTGGGGGCACTATAAGGGGTGAGAATATTCTTGAGGGCAGGGGTGTTATCAGGTTGACAGAGTATTTTATGCACTACTATAAGCTGGTTGAACTGTAGAAGGGTAGGATACTCTAGTCATCCCAATGATTTGAGGTTCTGGCAATAGTGGGTCCTAAAATCCATGCCAGTAGCGAATCTGGCTATGAGATTGTAACATCCTGACAATTTGTTGAGATTGGTTTTGGATAGGTTGGTGAGTACAAGGGAGGCATACATAAGGGCAGAGAGGAAGTGTGATCTTGCAATAGCTACCCTAACTAGGGGGGTGAGGAAAGGTTTGGCTCTGTACAGGGAGCCAAGTTTTTTATTGAAGGACTTAATAATGAGATTGACATGTTTATAAAATTTAAGGGTAATGTCTATTATTACACCTAGAAGGTTTGTATGGTCATCAGGGGAGATAATGGTGTCATTGCTAGATTTGATGTTGAAGGAAGGAGGAGAAATTCTACGGTTAGGGGAGAAAAGTAGTAGCTTGGTTTTGTTAGGATTTAGAAGCAGGGAGCGATTAGCTAGCCATGTTTCCACCATGCTGAAAGTGGTCTGGGTGAGGGTTAGAAGATGTGTAGGAGAGGAGGCAGAGCATATTAGCATTGAGTCATCTGCATATTAGATGCAGGTGGCTCCTGGGATGGTGGTGTGCAGATCATTGATAAAGATAGAGAAATGAAGGGGACCTAGTATGGACCCTTGTGGGACACCTAGGGTTAGAGGAAGTTGGGATGACAGCTTGCTCTGCCATAAGACAGCCTGCTGTCTATTGTTTAGGTAGGAGTGAAACCGCTGTATTGCGTGTTGGTCTAAACCAATGGTTTGTAGGGTATTGAGCAGTAGCTGATGGTTGACCATATCAAAAGCTTTTGAGAGATCTAGGAAGATCAGAGATTTTCAGACAATGTAAGTAGTAGTTAGAACAGTGATGTATCTTAGAAATAGATAGAAATAGTATGATTAGACTAGCTGTTTTCTATATTTATGTCAGACTGTCCTACAATATAGTGTATTTCCTGTGATATCTGAACTCTGTAATATCATTGTGCTGATGTAATAAGTATTGTGTTTTTATTATTTATTAAATATTTTTAAACTTTTTAACTGTAGCTGTTTTGTGTAGAGATAATTTAAGCTCTAAAGTACTTGCATGTACTAGGTGATACTGTACAAAGCCACTCTAATAGCCTTGCTGTTTTGCACACTTACTAATTGGAGAATAATAATATTGCACAATAAAATTGGATTTTTGGGTCAGTATCATTAGTTTATCAGCTGAATGTAATGGCCTGGGGACACTATAAGGGGTGAGAATATTCTTTTTTTTTTTCAAAACAGGTTTATTGTTTTAACATACAAGAGAAATATCATAACAATTTTATACAAGTAATTAAAAATAGATATGATTATAACATTCAACAAAACAACTAAAGTATTTACAAAGACATCCACTACAATCAGATCAATTAATTAAACTACAATACCATGCTATTGAAATTAGGATTTTTTTTAACAAATTTTGTAAATTATCCCATACAATATAATAAGATGTTTTTCTAGTTGTTCTTGACCTAATTGTGTTTATTTCCATATGGCACACTATATTCATAACATTTTTAAATTCATTGAATGAAGGAGGTGTATCTGAAATCCAATTTCTGGTTATTATTTTCCTAGCCACTGCTAGAATAGACCATAACAAGGGAAGATTAACCTTTTTAACACTTTGAGGTACAGGTGTGTTGAATAATATAAGAGATTTAGAAATAATGAAATTATCTGTAAAAAGAGCCTGCAAAAATTCATTAACTGACTTCCAGTATTCTTCCAATTTTATACAGTCATAAAACATATGAGCCCAGTCAGCATTAATTTCTACATTACATCTCTTACATAGATTATCTTTATTATTTATTTTATTCATCATCAAAGGTGTATAAAAAGATCTATGTAAAAATTTCCATGTATAAAGTCTCCAGACAATGGAAGACGTAGTTCTATAGGCAGATTCCATTATATATTGTTTATCTTGTTGATTTGGTGGGTCCCCATTAATAGAAGTGAAATAATTCCAGTATGTATCTACACTGTAAAAAGTTTCTTGTCTGATAATTTTATGTATGTATGAAAGTTTACCGTTATCAGAAACTTTATGTTGTAAATTTAATATCAAGTAATCAATCAGTGTTGGAATAGATTCTTTAACTGTTATAGACATTAGATCTATTCTATCAATGAGATGTTGTCTAAAGGTCTGAACCTCTAACCAGCAAGTTTCTCTTAGATCAAATTCTTGTTTTAAGAAATCTAGATTTTTAACTTTATTATCAGATATCAACTGATACCAGTACTTTAGATCATTATCTATAGCTAAATGAGTTCCTTCAGAAGTAGATGACAAAAGCATACCCTGAGTATACATTATAGGGAATACAATAAAATTCCATTCCCTATACTTAGGGTGCATGAATATAAAGTTACGATAGCTAATAATAATATTTAATGGGTAACAAACCATATGTTTAGGTGTAATAGGTGAAGTACAAAATTCCTTTAGTAACCATAACATGGAGTTATTTACAATCATATTTTTATGTGTTAAGGAGATTTTCATGAAGTGCATACTAATTAGCTCCCAATAATCTTTCCATTTTGCGACATATGACTGATCTATTAATAAAGTAATAACTTTTACAATAGAAGAGATAGTATATAAATTAAAGTCTGGAAAAGAAATACCCCTTGAGACCAGCTATTAGTATGTTTCTTTAATGCAATCCTAGGTCTATTAGGTGCCCATAGGAAATTTAACATTAGTGTATTCAGTTTCTTGATAATTATTTTTGTAGGTGGAAGTATTATTGATTGTATTAAGTATAAAATCTTGGGGAATATTATCATTTTAATAATTGTAAGTCTCTCCTCCATAGTAAAAACATATTATTCCAGGTATTAAAAAGATTTTGTATATTAAGAAAACAGGTATTATAATTATTATATATAATAGATTTAATATCTTTAGATAGTATTATACCTAAATAAGTTATCTGACCTGAATTGGGTACATATTTAGTAAAATCAATAATGAGAATATTTTTTCGTGTATATATAGGTAGTATTTTAGTTTTTTCTTCATTGAATATTAAACCAGAAATACTTTTAAAATTCATCATTTTATCAAATAGAGACTGCATAGAAGAATTAGATCCTGCTGATGTAATTAGAACATCATCTGCAAAAAGTTGAATTTTGGATGTTGTATTTTCATCTATTTCAAAACCCTCTATGTCAGTACTTTTTCTGATTAAATTAGCCCAAGGATCCATTACTAAAGTGAATAATAGTGGAGAAAGTGGACATCCTTGTTTTGTACCTTTAAGAATGGGTATTTTTTGTGAAACATATGTTCCTACCTTAATATAAGCCAACGTTCCTTTGTATAAATGCTCAATTAGATTTACAAATGCATCTGAGAAGTGTGTGCACTTCAGTAAGGTAAACAGATAGTCCCAACTTACTGAATCAAATGCTGAACTTATATCAAGACTAATAAGTATTAAATCTTTCTTTTTCCTATTTGCAAAATCAATTAATGTTAAAGTTCTTCTTATATTATCAAAAGTATTTCTATTTACAATGAAGCCTGTCTGATCTATATCTATAATGCCGGGAATGATTGTCTTCAATCTATCAGCAAAAATACTCATAAACATTTTATAATCAACATTAAGTAATGAGATGGGCCGATATGAAGTACATCTAGTTGGATCTTTATTAGGTTTTAAAATTGGTGAAATAAATGTATATTGCCAAGATGGGGGGGTTATTAACTCAGTTTGGGCCAAAATAAAAACCTTATGTATTAATGAATATGCACTTTTAGAAAGGATTTTATATATCTCTGGTATAATACCATTATTACCCAGTGCTTTGTTTGATTTAAGCTTATTTATTTGTGTAATAACCTCTGTATATGAAATACTTTTGTCCAATAGTTTAATCTGTTGTTTATTAAGCTTTTTATTCATGTTTGTGGTTATAACCTCCTTTATTTTATCTTTAGGTTCCATGTCAATGTTATTATTGTTAATATTGTGAAAGTGATTTCTAAATTCATCTAGTATTTCTGGTAGACTAGAAACATTCTTCTTTTTCCTTAGAGAAAAGATTTCTTTGATATGGTTTTGTTTATTCAACCTTTTTGTTTTATTTTTAAGTCTATGTAAGTATTTGGGACTTATGGAGTAAGACAAAAACTTGTATTTCTCTAGAGTTATTTTAACTTTATGAGTTAAAATTTCTTTGTATTTCTCATTTAGTTTGTTTATTTCTTCAATGACTTTCTTATCCATAATATTTTCTTTATTATTATGTTTATAAGAGTCTAATTTACTTTGAAAATCTAACAATTCCTTATCCCAAGATTTCCTTTTATTATTATACCATCTTATACTTTGTCCATATAGATATGATTTTAAGGCATCCCAAACATAGACAATGGAGACTTCAGGAGTATTATTTATGTCTAGAAAATGTTGTACTTCTGAAAGTATATATTCTTTATAGTCTTTTAGTTGAGTTAAGTATGCTGGTATCTTTTTGATCTGAACATTATGAGTATTTTTTATCATGAATTCAAAAACAATTGAATTATGATCAGATATAGGACGTGAAATGATTTTGGAATTAATTAAATCTGTTACCATTTGGTTAGAAATAAAGACCCTATCTATTTTTGAATAAGTTTTGTATCTGTTAGAAAAAAAGGTGTATGGTAATGATTTTGAATCTATCTGATTATTAATATCATTCAAATGATAAGAATTAGCAAAATCATTTAAATGTTTTGCGTTAGATGTAATTCTTCTTTTTCCTATAGTGGTAGTATCACTTTCATGTAGTATACAATTAAAGTCACCAGCTAAAATAATATCTCCTATAGAGAATGATATGATCTTATCAAGATGATGTTTCACTGTATTAATACCAATTGCAGGTATCCAATTATACATTAATTAAAGTGTAAGTCTTCCCATTAATTTGTATTGTAACCATACAAAACATTCCTTTGTCATCCTGATAACACTTAATGGTTTTAGGAATGGGCATACTTTTATTCCATAAAATAGCCACTCCTCTTTTTTTCTGAGTGTGCTCTGAACTAACCAATACTGTATATTTGTTTGTGGCTAGTTTATCAATATCTTTTTTCAAGAGATGGGTTTCTTGCAGGAAGACTAAGTTGGCCTTATGTAAATTAATGTATCTTATTAGGCTTGCCCTTTTACACGGATTATTCAATCCATTAATGTTTAAAGAAATTCCTTTTAAAGATGTCATTTGGCATTTTTAAAACTTAAGAATCTTATGATCAAAATAACAAATAACAACATAAATAATGTTACATCTCCTCCTTTAGGTGTACCTTTAAATATAGCTGTATTTATTGAATCTCTTATGGGATTTTGTATAGGATTCAATTTTGTTTGTAGTGACAATGAGTGTACAAAATATATTGTGGATGTCAAAACTATATACATATAACAATGAACAAGTGAAAATAATGTAAGGATTAAACCTTGCATCCAGCCTGGAGTTAAAAACTCCAACTTAGAGTAGTATTTACCACTCAAGTTAACCCTCTACCCTAAGCAGCAGTACCTCAGCTACCACCTTATCAATTTAATACTGGTTATATTTAACTTAAATTAACAGCTTTCAATTCAATTATCTGGCAAGACAAGACTACACATTTGATAAAACAGCATCATATAAACTAAAATAAACTTTTTTTTTTTTTTAAAACTATTCATACTACTATATACATCTATGTAATATAATACACCTGTATTCAAATAGCATTCAAATAAACTTGATATTAGGAACCAAGAGGAGAGAGAGAGAAATAAAAGACGTGAAAGAGGGAGAGAGAGTGAAAGAAAGAGAGAAAACAAAAAAACAAAGGAAGGCATATTTACATATTAATTTATTCAAAGTGTGTAAAAATAAGTTCTAACATTCATTTAAATGAAAAACTTTGGCTAATATGGTTCAGACATTACATATATTAAGATGCATCTATTTTCTGTCATGTAAATGCAGTCAACAGCTTCCAAAAAAAAACCTTGAATTGCTTGTATATGAGCATTTTACTCATACTCATTATTGTCAATAGAATAAAATATTATATTTATAGAAATTGTTATAAATCATACTGCATAGTTATGCAAATTCTCAGAAACACTTGCATTATTGTAAAAAAAAGTCTGTATTTTGTATGCCTATACTATTGCTTTAAAATATATCACATGACAATTTCTTCCAGAATAGAGTTATAAAGTTATTTATGCTTGTCAATCAGATGAATCAAATGAGTTATAGTAATGTATATGTTTGGAACATAAGTTTTTAACACAGATTAGTATGCTGCAGTCAAGTAGATTTTCAAAAACACTTGAATAAATGTTTCATTTTCTATGCCTTCTAAAATAAGACATTTACTTACTACAAGAAACTGAATCATTTAAAATCATTATAACTGACATATTTTATGAATTATAACATAGATATTTAAGTAATTATATAAAATAACTCACATTTAAATGTCAAAGAGTTCATTTTCCTTCACATAGTCGCATTTGCATCAGTTCTCCTTCCTGTCAGAGTGTTCTTCCTGAATCTGTGATGTGTCAGTGTGATATCTGGGTCAAAGGTCAGATTGACTGCTTTCAGCTTCTCTGTGAGAATTCTGAGAGTTGAAGCTTTTGAAACAACTCGAGGACACTGTGCATGAGGTAGCCCACATCCCAGATTGTCTCCCTTAACATTTTGGCGGGAAACTTGTTAGAAACTAGTGACAAACATTCATTTAGCAGTGTAAATGCATCTAAACATGACAAAACCTTTGCGATGTATTTTACAGGTTATTATAGCCTCTATGTAAGTGAAATTAAGCCCAAAGTTATTAATAAGTAATAAAACTCAATATTTTTGTCCCAACTCAATTTTTATGCAAATCTTATTATTTACTGTATCTATATGATCAAAAGCATTTCTATATATTAATATGAGAAAAAAAAAAATAAAGAGAAAGAATAAAGAAAAGAAAAATAGAGTAGAAAATAAAAGAGTGTAAAGCAGAAATAAAAAAAATGTAAGAGAAAGCTATAAGAAGTATATACAATGGAATATTACTTACTGTTTATATTAATAGAGTTAAAAATAAAACATATTATTTACTATTATTTAGTTCTAATTATTATTAGTTAAAGCATGACAGATTATTTACAAACAAGCATAAGCAGTATAATCAAGAAAGTATAATTAGGAATAGCATTTGAAGAACATATAAACTTTTTACAAGGAATAAATATGTTATTATTCCATTTATCATATTTTCATTACTCTTCTCTCCTGCCCTCCCCCGCCCTTTACCCACTACATAATCTAAATAGAATGTCATTGTTTAAACAAAGAAAAGAAGAAAAGGAGAAAAAAAAGAAAAAAATGTATCAAATTACTGACCTTACTTCTCTTTTTCAGAAAGAGAAACAAATTGAATAATAGCTTGTTATTAGTTCCTCAGATATTTTGACTGGTTATGAAACAAAACATTTCTTTGCACACAGAGAATAACTTTGATTAAATCTTTTCAGAACATTTGTGGCTTTCTGGAAATGCAGGAACTATATTTAAAAGATTAATAATGAAGTAAAATGATGAGAGAAAAAGAAAAACATAGAACAAATCATTTGTTCTTTAGTCTCTTCTTCTTCTCTGAAGTCTTCCACGAAGTTTCAGTTGCCAGTCTCTTTAATGAAGGACTAGCCCATTCCATTTCCTCTATTTTATCCAAAATCTTATTTTTTGATAAACAGTAAAGCAGAGTCTAAGTCATCAAAAATTTTAGGACCATCAGGAAGGAAGATTTTTAGCTTGGCAGGAAACAGAAGGTATGTTTTAAACTGTGCTTTAAGCTCCCTTATTAGTGGCAGAAAAACTTTTCTTTTAGCTATTACCAAGGAAGAATAGTCATTGTCAAAACGCACAGTTGTCTCATTAATCTTAACAGGAGCTTTAGCCCAAGCAGATTTAAGAACCATCTCTTTATCAAAAGATGATAGAAATCTAACTATAACTGATCTAGGATAGTTTTTGTTAGAGTTAGTATTAGCTATAGATCTATGTGCCCTTTCGATACCAAAAGAGAATGCTTCTGGTAAGTCTAAAGTTTTAGGGAGCCATGTTGTTAAAAAAGAAGTAATATTGTTACCTTCAATATTTTCTGACAGTCCAAAAATCCTAATGTTATTGCGCCTAGATCTATTTTCCAAGTCATCCAGCTTTGTTTGTAAATGTGTATTTTGTTTCAGCAGAAACTCAATGTTGATTTCCTCTTCTTGGATTCTATTTTCCATGTCATTCACAGCTTCTTCTATGTCTGTCATCTGGATCTTCTGTTGTTGCAGGTCAATATGTAACAAGTCTATTTGTTTTGTAGTTTTTTCTATGAAGGTATCAATTTTAGTATCCATTTTATCCATCTTTGCAGTAAGTTGCTGGATTATAGTTATCAGAGACCGAAGTTCTTTCTTGATGCTGGAGTCTTGAGAATTTGTCTTAAGGAACTCATTTCAGACTGATAAATTGACAGGAAAATTTCCAATGTGATTTCTGACAGGAATATTGTTAAAATTTCCTTTCTTTTTTAGATATAGTTCAAGAACTATATAAAACAAACATATTTAGAAAGAAAATTACTTAAAAAATTAATTTTTTAAGTAATTAATTCCTGTCAGTGTAATGAAATTGGTGGAGCTGAAGAAATCTGCTGCTATCCTGTGTTCATCCTTGGCCACGCCCCCGGGTGAGAATATTCTTGAGGGCAGGGTTGTTATCAGGTTGACAGAGTATTTTATGTACTACTATAAGTTGGTTGAACTATAGAAGGGTAGGATACTCCAGCCATCCCAATGCTTTGAGGTTCTGGCAATAGTGGGTCCTAAATGCCATGCCATTGGTGAATCTGGCTATGTGATTGTAACATCCTGATAATTTGTTGAGATCGGTTTTGGATAGGTTGGTGAGTACAGGGAAGGCATACATAAGGGCAGAGAGGAAGTGTAATCTTGCAATAGGTTGGTGAGTACAAGGGAGGCATACATAAGGGCAGAGAGGAAGTGTAATCTTGCAATAGCTACCCTAGCTAGGAGGGTGAGGAAAGGTTTGGCTCTGTACAGGGAGCCAAGTTTTTTGTTGACAGACTTAATAGTGAGATTGACATGTTTATCAAATGTAAGGTTGTTGTCTATTATTACACCTAGAAGCTTTGTATGGTCATCAGGGGAGATAATGGTGTCATTGCTAGAATTGTTGTTGAAGGAAGGAGGAGAAATTCTATGGTTAGGGGATAAAAGTAGTAGCTTGGTTTTGTTAGGATTTAGAAGCAGGCAGTGATTAGCTAGTCATGTTTCCACCATGCTGAAAGTGGTCTGGGTGAGGGTTAGAAGTTGTGTAGGAGAGGAGGCAAAGCATATTGAGCAGTAGCTGATGGTTGACTAGCTGTTTTCTATATTTATGTCAGACTGTCCTACAATATTGTTTTAAAGTATTTCCTGTGATATATGAACTCTGTAATATCATTGTGCCGATGTAATAAGTATTGTGTTTTTATTGTTTATTAA
Organism: Protopterus annectens; assembly: GCF_019279795.1. Taxonomy (NCBI): domain Eukaryota; kingdom Metazoa; phylum Chordata; order Ceratodontiformes; family Protopteridae; genus Protopterus; species Protopterus annectens. Next base: position 1,355,719,847 of record NC_056744.1, on the reverse strand, counting down.
ATATTTTTAAACCTTTTAACTGTAGCTGTTTTGTGTAGAGATAATTTAAGCTGTAGAGTACTTGCATATACTTGGTGATACTGTACAAAACCACTCTAATAGCCTTGCTGTTTTGCACACTTACTAATTGGAGAATAATAATATTGCACAGTAAAATTGGACACTCTTTGGTTAGGGCCTTATAGTAGCTGATAAGGGTAGTTGGTGGCAGTGGATTGCTACTTTACAGCTTGGGTGGAAGGGGACATAACTGGAGAACCTGTGCCAGCCTTCCCCAGGAGTGTCTGTGTGTTTGTATATAAATCAAATATATAAATGTGTGTGTGTCAGCTACTTGGGCATGGACACAAAGCACTGGTTGGACAGAGAAGGTACTGGAGGTTTTGGCTTGACTACTCGGCTGAGATCTGAGCCCTATAGCTGTGCCAGTGGGGAGTCTTACTGGGGATCTGGAGAGAAAGGGAGAAACCAGCCCCAGACTGACTGTGTGCTCTTAAGGGAAATTGTACTTTACTGTGTGTGTGTACTTGTTATCCTCTAAATGTAGATGCCCCTCACTGGTGCTTGTGGTGTGAATTGAGGCTCCTTGATTACTGGCCAGTGCACGGGTATCACAGGGTGCATTAAAATACATTACTGTTACTTATTTCAAATATCTTCACAGACAACTTCTGCGCACATAGACACTTGCACACACTCACTTGCGTGCATATACGCGCACACACACACACACACACACACACACACACACACACACACGCACACGCACACACACACACACACACACACACACACACACACACACACACACACACACACACACAAATCTATCATTCTACCTCAAAGCAGACATCTAATATAATAACAAAGCATCCTGCTCTGTGAATCAGCCCTTTAGTTGTATTTAAATGTGGAAGTCAGATTAAAATTTTGATGGGGCAGGGGGGTAATTTCATCTTTTCACTAGGCTGCAGTGACTTCACAGTGATTATAACAGCTGGGAGGTACAGGGGATATATTTCATTGCATTGCTGCATGCATACCTCTCAACCTGCAGATGTTAAAAACACGGACAATGACAACTGAAAAATAAGAATTCATCCATCCATCCATCCATCTATCCTCAACTCCTTTTCCCATTTTTGCACATGGGGTTGGGGTGTCACTTCAACAGTGACACTCATCTAAAGCCATGGTTTAGACCACTGGGAGGCTAGCCTTGCTGTGGTAGCTCATCTGTACCACAGACTCGTACACACACTCACACCTAGGGCCAGGGGTTACATATTACATTATCGAAGTTTCAGTACTTCGAATAGCATATGGTCGACACCATATGATCAAAGTACTAAAACTCTGAAAATGTAATTAATAAAAAACAAAAACCAAAAGAAACAAAAGTAACTGCTGTATACCAACTCCGAGATCGCACTTTAAGGTTTCCCTTTCCTATGTATATTTAAGTAGCGGGGGGTGTGGGGGATGTAGAAGGGCTTGCCCCCCTGCCTACACCCTTTGCTTTACCTTTTTTTTTTTAAATAACATTTTTGGAGCATTCGAAAATATTATTGTTCGATCATTAATGGTCGACCTTTAGTGATTCGAACAATTGCATTTTTGATGTTCCAATAGGAACCCGGGCCATGTTAGAGTATCCAGTCCACCTGTTGCATGTCTTTGGAATGCCTAGCTAAAAATCTGGATATCTAATTAACATAAAAATTAAATACCAGACAGCACATGACACTTTCCACTTTCATGATACTACTCAGAAACACAGACTTAAAAACAGGGAGTGACAAAAGCACATTAGAAAAGAGATGTAAAATCTGTGCACTTTATTAACTCTATGGCAAAATTCTACTACACAAGGTAATTTATTTGTTGCTTCTGAAATAAGGAAATATAAAATTTGTGTCCTGTTTCATTAAATTATTGGTGCCTGTAGTATGTCAGTCATCTAGTGTAGACTTCTGTGTACTAGACAGCTTCTAAAATCACAAGTGATAAGCAGGGATTCAGAAAATTATGTGAAGGGTAAATCAAGCCCAAAAATAAGGGCATAACTCTGAAAATAGAGGCATCCTATCAGGCCTGAAAATTGGAATGTTCCTTCAGAATAGGGAAAGTGGAGAGGTCTGTGCTCTTATATTGAACATGCCATTCATTGAACTGCTCATACTAAGATTGCGGTACAGTGAAGATAGGAAAATTTGCCCTTTCCTCACTGTAGCGTGATCTCGGAGTTGGTATATATAATTAGTGGGGGGTGTGGGTGGAGCAGCCCCCCACAAGAGCGGAATTCGATGAATGGCATTTCTGATGAAAGGCCGCTCATTGAAGTAGGTTTTCACTGATTTAATCCAGATAAGTGCACTTTTTGATTGGCATTTTTTTATCATAAACCACATTCACATGGGATAGGGGGTTAATGAATGGGCACTAATTCTCCCACTGCTATGAGAAAGCAGCAGCCATAAATATAATGAATTTTCTCTAATGCTAGTTTAGATTTATTCTGAGCCATAAGCCTCCAGAGAGAAATAATCTGTGAATTGATTTTATTTGTTCCGATACCTTATGCAAAGAAAGGCATCACAGTGTCTACTTTCTATCAGACCATTTTCAAAGTGTCCTTATTAGAAAAGGTAAGTCTTTAAGCCTCCACCTTGCTCCAGCAGCATATGTTGATTGTAAATTCCCTAATCAATGATCTACAGCTCATTTTGCTGTGGATGTGTAATAATTGCTTGTAAAACAGCAAAAGCACTATCCATGACAATCTATGCAACTTTGAAGAACTTGAACTGCCTGACCTTGAACTCTTGTATTACCTTCAAAGACAATAAACCTGACTTTTCAGTGAATTGGGAGTTCCTTGATGACAGGTTGACACACTGGGACCAGGTGCTGGAAGTGGCCTAGATCTCATGTTACAGTCTATGAAATATAATCGGAATCAAACACCTACTTCCACAAAAGGACCTTTCTAAGGTTTTGCATACTTTAATTTCCTCCTGGAATACTTAATTCTTTTTAGCTACAGATTCCTGACTCAGATCTTGACTACTTCTGTCTGGTACAGAATTGCCTATATTTATTACTAGCGGGTATATCTCATTGCCAGCATGCTACACTGGTATTGCAGAGTATGCAGTGACTACTGGTTTGGTATCAAATCAACAGCATGTTGTAAAGTGATATTTTACCCTATGCGATCAGTGTCCCCTTCTTGAAAAAAGTCCTTGCCTCATGCAGTCCAGCCAGACACATACAGTCTGCTTCTATGAGTTTGTTGGAGTTCTCTAAGGTATGGCTATATTCTTTTGATCTCCAGTCCTTCTCTTATTAGAATCTGTAAATGGACCCTACCACCCTAGTCCCTTAGAAACTTTTTTAAGGTGGTTGTCTTTTTTCTAAAAACATATTTTTTTAAACCTGACATACAATTATCCTTGACATGTGACTTATCACTAGTTGAGGATTCTGTTTTATTTGCTAAGTCATGAGGGGGATATTGAAAAGCATTGTTTTCAATGTTTCTACCTCTTCTCCCTGAGAAATTACTAGTCAAAACTTCAGTGGGGAAAAAACACAAGGTTGAAAAGTACAACACAATGAAAAAATATATATATTTTTTTAACAGGCAAGCCCACGTACACTGCAATGTAAGCCCTTTAACTGTACAATTGCCATAGAGAAAAGAAAATTATCACATGCAATGCTATCAATGCTCACATACAAATAGAACCATCACCAGTGGTAAATCTGTATGCAAAACAAGAACTGTCCATTTAAAATCAGCAAGTCTAAATTAATGAGTTGAATCCTAGTCTTCCTAGAACTCAACTAAACAATTTTGATGTACCATGGTTAAGGCTGTAAGCGTGTTAATAAATTTAAAGTTGAGCTTGAACTTAAGAAAAAAAAATTACATATTAGATCATAAGTGCCAAACAGAAGAAAACACAGTTTATTGAAAAACTATTCAATTTTTTTTATTTCTGTAGCTGAGTTACTGATGGGTATATCTGAAGATATGCATATGATCAAACATACGGCTAGTATTCTTCCAACAGTTCTGATGAACAAAGGTCGAATGTTCTTCAAGCATCTTGGAATAGACACTGATTTAGAGGTAAATAAATCATATAACAATGTTGTTTTGACTGAAATATCAAAAAGAATATAAATGTCTGTAGTCAATGGTCCTAACCTTTGAAATTAACTACACCATTCTCCAGTAATGGTGGACAGGCAATTCAAAAAAGTGATAGCTAAAAGTGACTATTTGAAATACACACACTTTTGATCTTCATATACTGCATGCTAATTATTATTTTGTATCAATACATTAGTGAGCTGCTGCTTGGTAATAAAGTATGGCATCCTTGAAAACCATATCATTTTTTCATATTATTATTCGGTCTTTTCTAATGCATTAAACTAATGTAATGGTGCACAGTTGCATTTGTTTTTTTATTTCATATACCAAAAGTAATGTTGTGCTCCTTTTATTATGGCTTGTGAAACACAGGAGAAATAATATCAGAGTTCTAAAATGTATAATAACATAGCATAGCATTTAAAATATTATACATTATATGTATACAACAGTGGCCAAAGGGCGAGAATCATAGAAATATAATGGATGGTGCAGGGGTGTTGTGAGGCCCATTGCCTCTGTCAGTGGACCTCAACTCCTATGGAAAACCAATTATTTCCCTATATTGCCCACTCTGAAGGGCATCATTGTGCTTAGAAAAACACCTCTGCATTTATATTATTTGTATTTGTTAATATCGTGCTCTTGTGTGTTGCACTGTATGTGTGTTTGTGTGTGGGGGGCATGTCTTCTTATATATATTTTTTGGTAGTTTTGATAAAAGTAATCCCTTATATGTGTTGCTATAGCAATGGGTTATAATAATGGTTAGGTCATTTCACTAAATGCTTATTTTTGGATGTGTTAATTTGTCAGCTTGATAAATCAGCTAGACACAAGCCTTGTCTTCAGCAGGAGGAATGGGAGTACTGTCTAATTACATGACTTGGTCAGAGTCACTTTTTTGATAAAATGGAAGATGATGGAACCAATTTCCTAGACAACAAGTAGCTAATTAGCTGCTGATAGCTTTAATCCTGTGTACTAACTGCAAGTATAATTTTATAATTAGGAGGTGCTGAAAGAAGAATGAGTGGGCGTCATATAAGGTGAGTCACTGGAGGCTGTATTGCAGTTTACAGTATATGATAGTGGGACAGGTTATTTGGTGAAGTTAAGAGTTTACAACAGAGGAATGTTTATGCTAATGGATTGGATGGGGAAGGAGACGATGAGGAATATGTGTTTTATTGTTATATTACTATACATTTATAACATATTGACTGATTTGCCTTTACTCATAGTTTATTTTTATTCTGATTGTTTCTGGGAAAAGAGAAAGATTGTTAGTACTTTTGTTTTGTTTTGATTTTTTAATTTATTTATTCATTTGTTCATTCATTTAGCTTACATTTTGTTATTTGGTATTTGTTCTTGTTTTATGTAATTAAATTATTCATACTGAACAAGTAAGGCACAAAGTCAAGGATACTAGTCACTTAACTAAAAAGTGTTCAGGGGTGCGCCTGAAGTAGGACACTTGTGTCCAGTGGACTTGCCTGGTTAACATAATCACCCATTCCTCCACTGACACAGAATTGTTTTAGCAAGAGCTAGTCCTTACTAAGAATCTTGTCACTTGGGTCAACAATTTCCTCAGCTTTGACAACCATAATGTAACAATAGTCAGAAAAATTCTACCTAACACAGCTGATTCCAAAAGTCTGTCACCTAGGTTTTTAAGAGAATGCCCTTTTCTGCATATATCTAGTCAGATAAATCATGCAAAGGTTCATGATGATGAAGACAGATAAGAAACCCTACAGTATACTCTGCCTCCAGTATTTGATATTCTGTGCCATCAAAGACCACGTCCTAATGACTTTCTTATACCTTTGCAGTACAAACAGCTTAAATACCCAAACAAAGGCTTTAAATCTCCAGCAACATATAAATAAAAGACACAGGTTGCCTCATCTTTGTAACAAATAGTCACTGTATGCTAAGCAGAGTAACACCCTTGCCTCCTTCAAGACTAAACTTGATGACTGGATGGATGTGTAAAAGTTCATCATTGGCCTGACAAATGTTGTCCTCCTGGAAGTGGAAGGGGATACATCTGGGTGGTGGCATTGGGCAAGGTAAAAATGGTTTTCTGACTGACTTGCCTTGTAGTTCTTATTATCTTCTGAATGAATTAAAAATGAATAAAAAATACAAATAACTGGGTTAATTGTTTATCTGGAAAGACTATTCTTACATCTTCATTTACTTTGAGCTACATGCAATTGCTGCCTATCCTGGTTAAAAAATGGATTTGACAGGGAAGGATGAGTGCATATGAGGTGGCTTGAATATCAGTAACACAGAGATTTACAAACATACGTACAGTTTTCCAGATGGTACAGCTTTGAAAAAGTTAATGAGAAAGATAGCCCAGTTTGCTGGCTGTCATCTTCAAGAACTTAATCATGCAAACATATCAAGTGTAACGCTCTCCTCATCATTTTTCTTATGTTAGTTTGGCAGATGCTATGCTTGTTCCATTTATGTATTTGGTTTTCTATGGTATTTTTTCCTGTATGCTGTGTTTTATTATTATTTTGATATGCATTTATACTTATCCAGTGCTTTGCTTTTCTATATTATATCTGTAAGTGTACCTCTCATCTTAGTCTTACTAGTTATATGTTTTCTTTCTTTTAAGCTCTGGAAAGTGATTTTCTATACTTTCATATATGTAAGTTACTGTTATATTATTTTAGTCTTTCTATTACTGTGAAATATGTTTAGTTTAAGACAGAATCCTAATTTTTTAGTTGCTTTATATCATTTTTTTAATTTCTAAAAAGATTTAACAGTGCAGTTGAGGTTGGAGGGTGTGATGATGTGAGGTAGTGCCAGCTATGCCAGAGAGTGTAGGGCAGTGCATGCGTAACATATGCCAGCATAAGAAACTGGAGTTTTGTAAAGAATTTTATGTCATATCAAACTGATTTGTACAGATGCTTGTGTTAAAATGTGTTTGTAAAGTTACTTGTGTTAAAATGTATAACAGTGGGTCCTGCTGGACAGAAAAGAAATATACATCTATGTCAGACTGTATTGTAACTGATGAAATGTATATATGTTAACAAAGGATGCTGGAATGGAAGGGGTTATGCTCAGCCCTGGTAACATAAGAAAAAAGCAAGATTTTATCTCACAGGCCTGAATGCAGCCAGAGACACAATGTCTGGGCTGGGATTCTGCTCTTATTTTCCTTAGTGGTGAACTAATTGTTACCCTGGGGTGCCAGAGAATGGCTGGTTAGTCTTCGCAGGAAGGATGAAAGAGTTGGAATTGTTTTACAGTCTCCAGATGCTGTAATAAGCCTTGACACATCTGTGCCAGATCCTGGCTCACGTTTCTAATGAGGGAATAGTATGGGAAACACAGAGTCAGATGAACAGATGTAATGTCATTCTGTAGCTAGCACTGAAATTGTATTTAGATACTAGTGGGAGATGTGGCAGATCACAATCATCACTCTGTTTTTGGAACTGACAAGACCACTCTAACTAGGGAACAGTGATTCTTCAGTCAGTTAGGAAAATATAGTGAGATTAGCTAAAAGTATTGTTTTTCTGTATCTGTCTGAGTCTTTCCATCTGTATTATTTTTTATATTTCCTCTTAATTGAAACTCTGGTGTTTATTGTATGGTCTATATTAAATCAGTGAACACTTAAAAAAGCAAATGCTGATTTATCGACATCATGTAAGAGAAAGCTTACAATCTTGAACACTCAGAACAGCAAATCACTGTTCCACAAAAAAAATAAATAAATAAAAATAAAAACTTCAAAACATTACCCCCCCTACTTAAATATATCAACTTCGAGATCGCACGAGATCGCACTACAGTGAGGAAAAACGGCAAAGTAACGGAGGTGGCCAAATGATTTCTTTCCCAGGGAAAGAAATTGCTTATATGCCATTTTGCTATTTTGCTATTTCATGCCTTCAAGTTCGATCAAGATGCATTCAAAGGATTGCGTCTTCAATCATATAATAGGAACCCTTATTGTAAATAGATATTCAGCATTTTCATGTTTTCTGTTTTATTATTTATGATTAAATATATTTATACCTTTCATTGTGGCTGGTCTTTTAGAAAAAATATTTTAACTTTTGAGAGTAATTGCATGTATTTGATGGCACTGTGGCTTTATGATCCTGAAAGTCTTGGTGATTGGTTACACTACCATTTGTATAATTATTAATTTTGCTGATAATAATTGGGTACCCTGGTAAGAGACTTAAAGCAGCTGTCTGGTAGCAGTCAATCGACCTTATAGTTTGGGTGGAGGTGGCATTGTGGGTAAATCTGTCCTAGCCTTTCCAAGGTGTGTGTGTGTGTGTGTGTGTGTGTGTGTGTGTGTGTGTGTGTGTGTGTGTGTGTGTGTGTGTGTGTGTGTGTGTGTGTGTGTGTGTGTGTGTGTGTGTGTGTGTGTGTGTGAAAATCAGTTGTCAGAGTGTGTGTGTGACAGCTTCTTGGACTAGGGACACAGAGAACTGTTTTCTGCAGAGAGAAAGGTGGAGTCTTATTTGGGACCTGGAGTGTAAGTCCAGCCCAAGGAATGGAGTATGCACCCTGTGTGCTCTTAAGCGAAATTGTGCTTGGTGCAGAGAGCTGCACCTGAAAATACTGTGTGCATCTATTTTTGTTCTAAGTGAACATTCTCCACTGGTATCAGTGGTGAGGACTGAGGCTCCTTGATTACTGGCCCAGAGAAGGACATCACACTTTTTTATGAGTATTTCTGTGTTTGATAATTTTCTTCAGCTAAGTGAATTTTCAAAATGGTGGCAGTCAGGCACGTGAAGATTCTATGTGGATGATTCAGTGATACTTTTTGTTTTTCTGAGTAACTATCTGGGGAAATTTATGCAAAAACAGTTACCCTGTTTTTGTTTTAGTGTGAAAATACCAGGTATGGGTTTTAGCAGTTACATAATTTTCTACCAAATGTGTTTCAGTTCTACATAATGGCTTCATGAAACTGTGTTGATAGCTGTATGTAATAGTTTGGTGACATTGTCTAATGATTGTAGAAAGCATTGAATTTCATGGGTAGCATTTTCTCAAGAGCAAATCATAAAAAACAGCAGTTTAGAATGTTGCATGTATATGTCAGTGATCTATCTTAGCATTCCTATCTAGCAGGCTATATGACAGACTAAACAGGTTATTAAGAAAAACAATTACATTACAGTATGGCACTTTTTAATTGCTGTGTTATGTTTAATACTGATAACAATATACCTGCAAGAAACCATTAAAATGTCATCATGTACATCTGTAAAGTTTCATGTGACTAAAAAGCTTTTAGGTCCTTTATTCAGCTTAGTAACACATTATTTAATACAGTCTGCCAATCAATCATCTGTCTGTTCCCCAATGTTGAGGAAAGCTGCAGTGAATCATCTAAGACAGACCACTAACCACTATGGAAATTTACTTATAATTCAGCAATTCATTCAAGGATGAACAAACATGTAGTGCATGGAGCACGATGATTACATTCCAATATTTGGAAAAAGACAAACAATTTAAGTGCCAGAGTGGCAGAATAAATTAAGTGCCCCCTACTTAAGTTGTTAAGGTTGTGTATAATCTATCTGTACTGATCAGCAAATGACAGTAGCAGAAAAGAGATATTTTTTCTGCCTGTTGTCTGTACCAATAATGTGCCTGTAACTTCCTCTAAAAACTTAGAAAGTTGTAGAATAATAGGATGTGTGTTCATATATATTTTCTGAAGGATATGAACTCTGCTTTTATTTAGTAATCCTCAGTGGTTTTATCCAGAACCCATAGATTTTATGAGGAACAGACCAAAAATATGAAGCAATAATCTGGATGTTCTGTGACAGTTGAGAGGCATAAAAGTTTAGTGTAAACATAATGGACTGTATTAGTCCTTTCTGACAGCATCCATTAAGTGTTTTACAGCTTTGAAAGCCTGCAAAATACATTTTTCCTTGTAACTAGTAATACATGGAGTAGATAAAGCTCCATGCACTACTAAGAATTATGATTGCATCACTGATCATAACCTTGAATTGTGTATTTTCAACAGGGTCGCCAAGGTTCACCTCTCGAGCTTCACTCTTGAGGTGAAATTATTGAAATTCATCTTAAACACGTAATAACCAGGTTATGATCAGCAACTCAATCATAATCCTGTATATGTATATCCAGATGAAGAGTCAGTAACAACTCCTGGAAGAGTATGTTGCCAAAGCGCTAGAGTTTTTATTAAAATACTTTGTATTTTGCGTGCATTCTGTTTTTCTCTGGTTCACTGGCTTTCTGCAACTTTGCTTTTCTGTGTGGTTTTTTGAAGAGTCAATAACAGTCTAGAATGTTTAAGCATAAAGCTGCAGCCAGTTCACAACCCTCATTCTGACTGTTTTGGAACCATTGCACTAGTTTTACTGTAAACACTGCATTACAGTCTTGACATACACATATATCCACGTGCCTATTAGTTTTTACTAGTGAGTGATTTGAAGCCCTTATTAAATCATATATATAGCATACCAGGTAAATTCATTATGGAGAAAGTGCTAATTGAACGAGATAAGTGTTAATTCACACAAGTTTGGAACAATTCTATTCTCTGCAAATCATGCTGTACCACAACTTGAAGCTCCTCAGAACATCAGGAAAATCTACTTTTTGTTATTTTTTAACAAACTATGTTACTTAAAGTATCAGATGAACAGATCTACAATGTAACTTGGGTTGCTCCTTTTCTTTTAATAAGACCACCACATTTACTATCTCCCATCCTGAATTTGGTTCATAAATGAGTATGGAAAATAACACTTATGAGTTGTCCTATTCATGACATCTTCAATTCTATCAGCATATAAGGGTGGTTGTTTTTTTTTGTTTGTTTTTTTTCTTTACAGATATATATCGCAGATAGATTTTGACAGCAGATTAGGACAGCATGGCACAGGCACTCCTAATATTTATTTATTGGCATTAGATTACCGGGAAAGTCCAATTGGTAGAAGCAAATTTTCAGCAGAGGCCTGGGGAGATAAACTCCAAATTATTATAAAATATTTTAAGAACAATAATTTTGCAAACTTCAAAAATAAAACAAAAGCATCTGCAACTTAAATAATTATAACAAATTAGACATAATATAAAAACATTGGTTAATAAATATTATAAGGTATATGACAATAATTTAATATTTAGAGAAATTATAAACAGTTTGTTGAGTAATTAAAAGTAAGTTCATCTAATACAAATAGGATTGCAACATGAAGTGAGGGAAAACAGGCTTATGGTATATTTAGAGAGAAAGTCAGGGGAATAGAGTTAGGAGTAAGGAAGTAAGTGAAGAAGGGAAAGTAAAGAGGTATAAGGAATGAAACGGTACTTGCTCAAATTTAGGTTTATAATTTATCCTAGTTTTGAGCAAGAACAGATCCATATTTAGCTAGGAAGTCTTTTACAGTAGTTTTGAAAGACAGGAGATAGGGTAAAGACCTGATGGATACAAATGAGGAGTTTCAGGCCTTAGCAACCTTGTACGAGGACAGACAATGCCCAGCAGATTTGCTAGGTTTGTAGACAGACAGGAGTTTTTGGCCATAGGTTTACAATGATTAACTAGCAACATAGTTGTGTTGAATGTTTTTTAGTACTGGACAGGCAGATGGATGCTGGATAATTTTATAGGTGATAATAAGTTGTGTATATGTTAGTTGATGTGGCAGTTCTAACTATTTTACGCTTTTCAGTGCTATACGGTGGTGGGTTCTGAAAGGGGTATTTGCTGCAAATTTAGCAACTTTGTTATAGTATTGTTCAAGTGTCAATTTATGTGAAGCCTAGAGGTTAGTTAGGATGGGAGTGCCATAAAGAAGAGTGGGACAATAAGTAGTGGCACATGTTGTTTTAGTTGTGATGGTCAGAAAGCTTTTGGCACTGTAAGGCATCCCAAAATTTTAATTAGATTTTCTTATGCCATTGTGTATATGCAGGTCAACTATAAGATTGTCATCCACTATCACCTCAATAGTTTGTTATGAGAAGTGACTTCAATGATCAAGAGAGAGGACATTAAAGTTTGTTTTTTCACGAGGGAGGGATTTGGGGGAAAAAGTAGCAGTTTGGGAGTTTTTAGGTTGAGCATGAGTTGTGAGTTATGTAGCCATGTTCCAATGGTTGTTAAAGCTTCTGAGTAATTTTTTTGAGATGTACCATGTTGTCAGATGTGAAAATGACAGTGGAATCATCTGTGTATTGTATTAAGATAGCCTGTTGTGTGGAAGTATAGAAGGTGCTGATGAAAATGTTAAAGAGGAAGGGACCAGGGATAGAGCTTTGTGGTACAATAGTGGTAACTGGCAGGTAAGGAAAGAGCATGGAGTGCCATTTTACTTACTGATACCTATTGGACGGGTAGCTTTTGAACCACAGCAGTTGTTAATATCCCTCTTCCAGCTTGAATCACAATTTTAAAACTATCTGCTTCTACACCTAGCCCCTGAAGCAGTCCTAGGACTGCTTCCCACAATCTCCATTTGGTTACTGTATGACTCAGAGCAGCCACTTAACTGGACATTGCCCCACATGTCCCCTAAAAAGGGGACCCAGTATACATTGGGCTTATCTGAATAAAAAAACAAAAAGTTATTTGTTTTCTGCTAGATACACTGCACACCATTCATAACCAGTAGCTTACTTTTTACTAATATTCCAGATAAAGGTCTTATGCTTGTTCCATGCTTTCTTGGACTTTGTTATAACTTTTGACCCTTTGGAAATTTCAAGAAGAATGTTTCCATCATCTGACGCCCTTTATATAAAAAAAAGAAAGTGCTTTCTCATATCTCAAGTAAGCCATTTACCTTATATTGTCACAATGTGCCCGCTTGTTTTCATGAACTGCTTTTTAAATGAAGTATCCATGCTGGTGATTTTCATGAGTCGCAAATGAATTTTCATTATATTCTCCTCTGCCTTATTTCTCCCAAGCTGTACATCTTAAGTGCTTTTAATCTTGCTTTATATGGCTTTTGGTGAAAACCATGTTCCATATTTAATGCCTTTCTTGAATATATCTGTTCAGTCTTCATCCTTAAAAATATGACAACTCCACAATATTCCAGTAAGAATCTGTCTTTAAAAAGGCATAATGACTTCCTGCTTTTTCATGCTGTTACCTTATACTGTGTGTTCCTATATCTCCCGTGAACTTCCTTTTTTCATATTGTTTTGCTCTTTTTATCTCACTGTTGTCCTTTCTTCCCCAGTCACTGGCCGAGGTCCACTTTTATTGCTGTTATTGCTTCCATTCTAACTGAACTCCTTCTCCAGGTCACTCCTCCCAAGATGCATAATTTCATTTTTGTCAGCACATGGTGTCAACTGCTGCTCTTTTTGCCACATTGCGTTTCTTTTTCACATGATGGTCCAAGTATTGTTTAAGACAACAAATACAAATCCTCCTTTGAATTATAAAAAAAGACAAGTTCAGTAATGGCTGTCATGTGTTAGTGTCATCTCAATAGATCTATGGGTCCTGAATGACAAATTTCATCTTACATTTTTAAAAAAATCCATTTACATCTATTTAATAAAAACAAAGCTGACATATTTATATATAAACATACATACGCACATATATATGGGTCTATGTCAGATGATCGACTTTTCATAAGCTCTAAAATCATATCAAAGAGACCATACGATCAAGTTTCTGAAAACTCGAACATCAAAAAACAAAAAAAAAATTTACCTTTTTTATGTTTTGGCAGGGGGCAAGCCACCCTGTGCCCCCCATACCCCCTGCAAATTATATATACCAACTCCGAGATTGCACTACTGAGGAAAAGGGTAAATTTCCTGATACTTGCTGTGAGCTCCATTCAAAAGCTTTGAGGTTTCAAGAACTCGATCATATGGTCTCGACCATATGGAGTTCGAATTTCTGAAAACTCAGTCAACTGATAGGGACCCATATGTATATATGTATATTAGATTTTTTCCTAATAATGTTTCATGGTCCTTATTTCAAGACCTGAATATTTTTTGTTTCATCAAAAATCTTTAAATCTGTAAACACTTGCTCCTCTGCTATAAACTGTCAGATTCAGACTCTCAGAATTCTGAAACTTGTATGTTAATCAAAAGCAACGCTTTGTAGCGCATAAGTATCTTTTTCTTCACACTATTAATGTACAAGGTAACACCAATCAACCACATGGTATAATAAAACTATTAGTCATTTAGCTCATCTTAAAATCTCTAGTATCAACAGCATCCTAAATAACCCAGATTTCACTTCACAATTGGTTATAAATGAACTTCTCTAAAGTAAGAATCAGATTTTACTAAATTGCTTAGAGGACCAGGAAGATCAGTTGAACATAAATAACCTCTTAATATACGTTTTACCAGAAGGCATATATGGAAGTAACATTGCTGCCTTCTAAGATGTGTGTTAGCCATACGTACTATATCTCCCAGAACTATTTATCTTATGCAGAGACTTTACCTGTCACTACAGCCAGAGCCCTTGACTATAGCATGAAGACACAGGCCCATGATTATCAAATGTATGCTTTTTTTGTGATAAAAAGTAATCTTTCATGTAATTTTGAATACAGTACCTATTAAATACAAATCAAAGGGTATAAAGGTCAAACACGCAAAAAGACAACCATTCAAGATGAGACAATGGCGTTTTGGTAAGTGGAAACTGAAGTGGAATATCCTGGGAGCTATAAATAATACAGAATCAGACACATATTATCTTCAGTATATTGTCCAAATGATGATCTAAATATAGCTAAAATCTGTTGTTAGAGCTTTACAGTTCTCAGAAGATGTTTTACCACACCTATAAAAGTATAACTTTATTTACTATTATATGTAATTTATTGCTGAAAGAATGGAGTAATGTCTTAGAAATCTTAAGCATGAATTCAATGCATATTGTTGGCAAATAAGTATAACACAAAAGGTTGGGGATTGGTATAATAGTTAAGGTGTTTACCTCACAGACCCAAGATACATAGTTTGATTCTCACTATTGAAAGGGGCTAGGCTTAAAATAGCCCACAATGGTGGGCTTATACTTGCATATGAAAAATAGCTGTGTAAAAATGTATTGTACTTAACATTACAGATGCATCATTCATAGGATTATTATTTTATTAAAACTATGTTCCTCCTGCTGTTTTGGCCATGAAGCTCATCATGTGGAAAAACCTATGCTCATTTTCATTTCTGGATGTATAGCAGTGTGCAAACACAGAATATAATCTGCAATGGGCATTGAATTCATATACTGTATAAACAAATCAATGGTAGTTCTTACTGTAATTTGTTTGTTTTTCTGTTATAAGGTGGGTGAACTATTTTTTAGAACATTTTCAATCGTGAACTATTCAGAATGGCTACAGTAATAACATGCAGATTTATATAATATTTTTTGCAAAGTAAGGTAGTGCAACATTTCAATCAAGATGGAATGCTGATAGACATATAATTGGTAGATTGAGCATTTGGGGTTCTTAATGCCTAACAAACAGTGTAGGTCAGTGACAAATTATTAGTTGTTTAGTTTCTGTAATGTCTATTATTCCACTGTTTCAGCCAATTCCATTCATGATGTCAGTACTAACTCTCAGTCCTTTAGTCTTCAACCAGTCTCTACTAATAAAACTTATTCTAATGCTAAAACTTTCTTCTACCTCTGTAGATAACCTTCCATATGAATATCTCAAACTCACTGCAGATTCCATTACCTACCCAGTAAACATCATTATCAATAAATCCATCCTTGAATCCCACATACAATTTCTAAAGAAGAAAAAAAAAGTTATGTACTCACCATAATGTTCCATGTTTGTTGTCCATTTCGCCATTCATTCTTACTTGGATGGGTTTGGAGCCGATCCTTGGCTACAACTTGGCTGAATACACAGCTGGAAGTCTCAAACTTGGCTCATGGTAGGTAGGTATCCCATGATGCAGTGGTGCAACTCTCCAGATCTTGTTTGCTGCCAACATACTAATGAGTAAAATATATATATATATATATATATATATATATATATATATATATATATACATATGTGTGTGTGTGTGTGTGTGTGTGTAAGACCCCATGTCAGGGAGAAACAAACTGAGTCAAGGAGCTCATATAAAGAGGAAGGATCACCACCAGATCCCCTAGGAGTCCTCAGATGGGGGAAGGAGGGAGGGGTCATAAGAATGAATGGCAAAATGGACAACAAACATGGAACGTTATGGTGAGTACATAACTTCTTTGTGTTATGTTGTCCTATCTCACCTTCATTCTTACTTGGATGGGACAGCATCCCTAGCACCTTTTTCCAAGGTGGATCACAAGAGTACACCTTTGAGCACAGTGGAACAAAAGGAGGCTCTGTCCCTGGAGACCAAGTCCACTTTGTAATGAGTGAAAAACATATGAGGATTGGCCAATGTAGCTGCAGCACAAATACTGTCCATAGACATTCTGGCCTGAAAAGCAGATGATGTAGCTAATGCTCTGGTTGAGTGGCCCCTAATTCTGAATGGTAGCTTTCTATTATTGGAGGTATAGATAAAAGTGATACAATTTGAGAGCCAATTTGAAAGGGTGACTTCAGAAACTGACATAGCCTTTTTTGCCTCAGTGAAGGAGATGAATAATTGGAAGCACTGAGCGGCCTTTTTGTCTGATTTGGTGAAGTTTCAGCCAGAAACTAGTAGTCCATTGGTCGTTTTGGGCCAATTCCTAGCTCCCTTCAGCCCCCTGCTATAAAACACGCTAAGCGCCGTAAGCGCGATTTAGCTGAGTTCACTGTTGCACACAAGAGCAGCGGCGGTTAAACAAGGTTAAACTATTTGGGCCATCTAAATTCCACTCTTCCAATTTTCCCTTAAAACTACCTTCCTCGAGCTGTACTGCTGATCTAACCAGCATATCCTATAACTGAAAAGTTCATCTCTACTTGATTCCCAAGTAGACTATTCTCTATCTGTAAAGCCTAGCACTTACTCCTACAGTACTTGCACCTTGATAAAGCACTCTTATTATAGATAGTACCCCACCAGCCTAAAACCCACTTCCCCGAGTCCTTTGAAAGTCTCTTTATCTACTACTTCTAGTATGTCGAGGGATCAGTTGCTAGTGTCCTCTCCAGCTCAACTGGTGAACCTGGGAATATTGAGGCAATGTTACAACTGCCTCATGTACACAGACAATCCTCTCCTTCTCCCACAAAACACAAATACATGCGAGAGATGCAACTATACGGCCAAACTGGAGGCTGAGCTCTCTCAACATAGGACTGGCAAGACCAGACAGGAGGAGAAGGTAACCACACACAATACATACCCAGTCACACATGGTACCATCACAACTTCAAATCATACACATACTCACACAAAGACATACTCGGAGGCTCTGATCAAAAATTTACCAAAACAGCAGAGGCCACCAAAGCAGACACCCAAACAACTACCACCTCACGACCCAACACATGCAACACATAGACCACACAGTCAGAGTGTCAAACAGTCACAGCCCTTAAGGCCAAACAAAATGCCAGACACACTTGTCATTGGTGATTCCATAGTCAGACACACTGACGTCCCGCTCACCAGACTGAGTAAAGAGAAGGTCACAGTAAGCTGCCTGTCAGGCGCTAGAATCCACCACATAACGCAAGCACTCAGGTCTCTCAACAGCAGGTACAAGTATGACTCAGTCATTGTCCACGCTGGTGTCAACGACCTGAGACGTACCTCCTTGGACTACATGAAAAGGGACATCGAGGAGCTCTCTGATTATGTAGCCCAGGCAGGTATGACCCTGACCTTGAGCAGTATCCTACCTTCACCTAGAATGATGCCACAATACAGTGATAAGATGATCAGCTTTAATAATTGGCTTAAATTCTGGTGTCATTCAAAGGGGATCAATGTCTGTCTGCCTGGGATGACATGCTGGACAAGCCACGCTGCTTCGCAAGGGACGGCTTGCACCTGTCACCCTGGGCTTCGGATATTGGCAAAGGCTCTTGCCACCCCATAGTGCCTTTTTAGGCAAGGCTCAAATTCTAAACCTACCACCCTAGAACACCAAAAGGAAAAAACTAAGGGTAATGCTGCTCAATGCCAGAAGTCTCAATCTCAAGATGCACGCACTCGAGGCCCTTCTCAATATGGAGAACATCGATGTCTGTGCTGTGACAGAAACCTGGTTCAAGGCTCCTGAGAGCACCCCAGCACTAACAGGTTTCACCTCATATCATGCGTTCCGGCCCCAAAATCCGGACAACACCAAGAAAGGAGGGTGTCCATATTCATAAAGGACACCCACACCTCAAGGTTGGTGGCAACGCATGATGCATCGGAGACCATCCAGGTGCAATTAACCATAGGCAAGACTGCTCTGCAATTTGTAGCATGTTACAGGCCACCCTCTCAAACTCAGGAACCTCACATGGCCTTCCTGAAAACATTGGAGGGATAAATGTATCTCCAAACACCATCATACTAGGTGACTTTAACTACCCTAATATAGACTGGGAACACTACTCAAGCCCGAACACTCTAACCCAAAGATTCCTGGAGTTCATAAACTCAAATGCCATGGAACAACTAGTCACCATCCCCACAAGAGGAGAAAACATACTTGATCTCATCATCACGAACATGGGATCAAAATGTTCAACACCGAAGTATACCCCTCACTGGTGAGATCAGATCATAAACTAATCTCGCTGGAGGTCCTCATCCCGCCCCACCTGAAACAAAAAGACCACAGTGAAAAACTTCTCAAAAGCCGATTTCACACTTCTAAAAACTAGTGTGGTCTCCTTTAAGGCCCCTGAGCCAGTGGTAAACATTACTCAAACCGCTGAATCACTTACAAATGCCTTCTACCAGCACCTACAGGACTGCATGGATCAGGCAATCCCAAACAAAACTAAGACTCTCTGTACCAAAGGCAAGCGTCCAGTCTGGTGGACCCCAGCCATAAACAAGCTCTACAACAAAAGGAGGAAGCTACTACAAGATAGAGCAAAATCCTTGAAAGGTAAGACACCTTTGATCATTATAAGTAAAAACTAAGAGCTCTCATAAAATCATCCAAGGCAAATTTTGAGAGAAAAATCGCCAAGGACTCTAAAGAGAATCATAAGGCCTTCTTTAGCTATGTTAGAAACCTAGGAGGAAACTCCCAGATATGCTCAGAATTAGTTCAAAATGATGTGAAAATTACTGAACCTACACACATTGCCAACATACTGGCTGACAGGTTCAGTGCAAACTTCTCCCCTCCCCAAAAGGAGAGATATCTATTCCAGAGGATTGTAGCCCCCAAACATCTCCAACGCCCAGGTGAGAACTGCCCTCACTAAGGCAAAACAGAGCAACCATGGGACGGATGGTGTCCCCGGCTGTGTGCTTCATGAACTCAATGAGGGATTAAACCCACAGTTAGGACAGCTGTTTAATCTTAGCCTCACCTCAGGATACGTACCCAAGGAGTGGCGCGGCGACTGTGGTCCCACTTCATAAGGGCGGTGCCTCCACAGACCCTGGAAATTACCGCCCATTAGCTTGACAAGCCTTATCTGCAAAGCCATGGAGAGGATCATAATGGAACTCATAAATAAAGACATAGGGAACTTGCAGACTTTGGATCCAACTCAGTTTGGCTTTGTCAAAGGCAGATCCTGCCTCTTAAACTTGGTTGACTTTTTCGAGACAGTCACCAAGGCCATTGATGAGGGAAAGGCAGTCCATACAGCCTACCTCGACCTGGCAAAGGCCTTCACACAATACCCCACTCAGGTAGCATCGAAAAACTCATCAGCTTGAATGTAAACCCATACATCACAAGATGGGTTGCAAACTGGCTAAGTGACAGAACCCACAGGGTCAGAGTTGCTGGAGCCATGTCAGACTCAAAGCCTGTCACAAGTGGTGTCCCACAGGGCTCAGTCCTGGGTCCACTCTTGTTCGGCATCTACTTTTCTGAAGTACAAGCAAACACAGGAGGGTTATGGCTGACAAAGTTTGCAGATGACTGCAAACTGGGCCATAGTCGAAAACACATCTGACACAGATATCCTCCAGAAGGGCCTCACAGAAATGGATAACTGGTGCCAGAGCCATGGCCTGAAGTTAAACGCCAAAAATGCATAGTCATACCCTTTGGGAAAAACAAGGCTACCCCTAGCTACCATATAGGTGGCAATCCACTGAGCACAGAAAAAGTCATCAGAGATCTGGGGACCCAGGTTGACAGTAGCCTTTCGCTTGACACTCATGTTGCTAAAGTAGTTAGGAAAACCTTCTATATCACCCACCTGATCATGAAGGGATTCACATCTAGATCAAGGGAGGTCATCGTCCCCTGTACTCATCACTTATTAGACCTATGATTGAGTACAATGCCCGTTCGAATGTATCTGACCAGACACCTGCTGCAGCTTGAAAGGCCCCAAAAGTTCCTCACCAAAAGGATAAAGGGTCTCAAAAATATGTCTTATGCTGCCCGACTGAAAGAACTCCAGCTCTATTCAGTCTCATACCGCTTGCTCAGAGGTGACCTGTGCCTGACATATAAGGCCATGTCAAACCCAGATTTGATGAATATGCTTCACCTCAAAAATCTAGATCCCTCAGAACCACAAGGGCGGAGACTTAAACCTTGACACGGTTATAAATAGAACGTGCTGGAGGGACAGATTCATCACCCAGAGACTCCCTATGCTGTGGAACAAAATCCCGGTACATGTGAGGCAGAGCACCTCTCTGGTCTTGTTCAAGAGGAATCTTGACCAATGGATGGGAGATTGCAGATATACCCCAGGGATTACTTCAGCGTCACTGCTTGACAGAGGCACAGCAAAATGATAGGCATAGTTTTTATTCAAACTAAAGGGGTGGCGAAAGCCACATAACTATGGGCTAGGCTTATAAATGCCCTTGGGCAGATAGCCTAGTATGAACCTATGAACCTATGAACCTATCAGATTTCCTGAAATATTTAGTTCTTTGCAAACAGAATCTGAGCTGTCTATGCACGTCCAACTGATGGAGTTTATACTCTGCTTTCTTGCTATGGTTATTAAAAAACACTGGGGGCTCAATGGATTGATTTATATTGGATTGAGAGTAAACCTTAGGTATAAAGGATAGATTAGTTCATAATGATACCCTATCCTTATGAAAGATCAGATATGGAGGTCTGATTGACAGTGCTTGCAACTCTGAGACTCTTCTGGCAGATGTTATGGCTACTAGAAGAATGGTCTTCCAGGAAAGAAATTTGAGGTCGGAAGATGAAGAAAGCACGAATGGTGGCAATGTAAGTTGACAAAATTTAAATTCCAAGGAGGAAGTGGTTCCTTAAAAGGAGGTCTCAATAAGAAAGCACCTTTTAAAAATGCTTTACACAACCTGTGTGACATTTAAGCTAGTAAAATGTAAAAAGACAAAAAACTTAGCCATGGTCAAGAAGAGCACATCCAACCTTGTAAAGCGGCAAACGAGATCTAGAGAGTTGCACCACTGCATCATGGAATACCTACCTGCCGCGAGCCAAGTTTGAGGCTTCCGGCTGTGTAGTTGGCTGAGTCAGAGCCGAGGATTTGCTCTGAACACATCCAAGTAAGAATGAAGGTGAGATAGGACAACATAACATCATATATTATCCCTATACATAAAGGTGGAAGCTCTGAAGACATGTCTAACATCTGTCCTATTGCAATACTTTCTCCTTTCTCAAAGCTCCTAAAAAAATGGATACACAAACAACTGGCTGACCATCTCCTTCAGAACCAACTAATATCCCCAACTCAGGATGGCTTTGATCCATCAGAGTGCCCCATAACTCCTTTAATGTCCTTCATGGACACTGTAAAGAGTGCTAGGGACTCAGGCTAATTGATCTCAGCACTATGTCTTTATCTTTCCAAAGCTTTCCATACTGACTCTAATGTCTTACATCAGCTCTCCCTATTAGGACTATCATCTCCCACACTCCTCTGGTTATCTAATTATTTTTCAGACAACAATCAGTGAAATGGCAGGTTGCTCATTCTCCAGATCTAGCTAATACAACTGGTGCCCTCACTGGCCTACTCTTGGCCTCCTCCTCTTTAATATCTTTATGGACAATCTGCCTACCTCTTCTTCACAAGGCTCCCCTATTTAATATGCTGATTATTCCTCTATTATCTGTTCATCCTGCAGTCTGACTCACCTGCAACAAATAACACAAGAAACATTTACCTCCATTAATAATTGGTTTTCTAATGCCAAACTTCTCATTAACCCAAAAAATAAAGATAATTGACTTCTTTTCACTCCAAAGACCTATGCCCATAATAAATAAATAAATAAATTAATTAATTCAAAATCTAGTCGATCAACAACAAACAAATACACTTAGTCCTCATACCAAACTATTAGGCGTGAGTATACATGATAACCTAAAATCTGATCACCACATACAAAACAATATAAAAATGCTAAAAACTTAGTATGCTCTAGAGCCATAAACAATTTTTAACTACATCTACTAAAATCACCATGGACAACACCACCTATTACCCTCACTCTAACATGGAGCCCCTATCCTAACCAATTTATACTACTGCCTAAAAAAATAAACTCAAATCTTGCTACAACAAAACTGACAGATTGGCAATTAATGCCATTCATCACAGATATCACTGTAGTGCTCTATAATCACTTGCATGGCTTGAACTTCCCCAACAACTAATCTATATACAACTCACTATAGTCCATAACCTGATTTTCAAACCAGCAGCATGCTCTGCCCTTAGTGCAATGCTTTACAACTCTCTTCCCAACAGACCTCTGAGACCAAACAACTCCTACCCATTAACAAAACCTAATAAACGTCTGGAAAAAATCTCTACCCATAGTCATTAGCTAAAAATTGGAACACCCTACCACAAGTCATCAGGGCCATGTCTCATTATATTGCCTTTTAACAATCATTAAAGGAATTCTTAACCACTTCCTGGCTCTGCTCTTGTACCAACCCTGGAGGTACCTTACAATACCGGAAACTTCCCATCCTGTACAACTTCAGACATTTCTTTCTTCTTTATATAGTCTATCATCTGTTTCCTTCTTGCCCACTCCATTCCCCCTTTCCCCTAGATAGTTTCTCTAGGATTTATACCCTCTATAGCAGCACCCCATCCAACCCTGACTTACTCCTACCTCATATAACCTCACTACAATCCCCTACTCTTCCTTACCAACTTATCACTTTACTAAGAACTTTGTCTTGCACTGCATTCACCAACACTGGCTTCTCACATGACCCAACATCTCTTACCGTCTCACCTTATCTCTTCCTCTGGATCTTCCTATAAACTGTTATTACTTGATTAATGCAATACATGGTAATACTACATGATAAGTCTGTCTAAACTATATTACACTGCCATAATCCATAAATTGTAATACACACTGCCTACTACTGAGCTACGGAATGCATATGTAAGCTGATTATAATTGTTTTGTAATCACATTATTGTGACTTTAGTTGCTTTGTAACCAATTTATTATCAAATTTTCCACTATGTAAATGTAAGATGACATTACATTTTTGTGTACTGGAGCCTTTGTCCCTGGGCCTTTGCTGAAAATGGGTACCTGTCGCCCATTCAGACTTTCCCACCAAACAGAAGTCAATAAATAAATAAATACATAAATATTATAAGGTGATGATAACTGGACATTTCACCAAGGGCCAGATATCAGACAAGTGGCTGAACAAAACTATTTTTCAGCTTTGTCTTTTAAAAAGAAAAAAAAAATGAGTTCCACACGCTCACAATGACTGCAGTCTCCTGCAACAGAGGTATGAGGGACTATGTCCACAACAAAAATATATTTCTTGTGTATAATACAAGTGCCATTGTTCACATTTTTTGTAATTTACAAAAAGCAGATAATGAGGTAAGTTGGAAAAATGCAGTTTTTTATATAACGTGTCTAGCTCTTTTTTTTTGGACATATGACTTGAAATATTAGAGATACAGCACTGTACAATCTTCTTTTGAATTGGAAAAATTTTATCTAAAAAAATGATTTCTTGCCCTACAACATACAATTTACTTCTGAACAACTGGCACTGACATGATTTTCTTGAAATCTTTGACACCATCAGCTATTCAATAATAATACCTACTTGTTAACCAGGTTCTCCCAGTGGGCACATAGTCTCTTTTCAGGGGCAACCTGGGAGCAATGTCAAGGTCACACAGCTGGTAAAGGAGGGGGTGAGAGAATCAAACCCTGTACCAGAAGAACTATAGCTTACAACCTTATGCCTCTGCATGCACTGCCAGAAATACTCACTGCAAGACATGCTCACTAATAATCTTCTTTTATCTGTTGTTCTCAGGACCCATGATACATAATAACTATGATGTTATTCTTTTTGATAGTTTACTGTCCGAACAGAAGGCCTACAGGAATTGTTCTTCCGGCATTACTCTGCATCTCCACAGTCACTGATATCTAACAAGATAAAGCAAGTCATGAAAACAGTGAGTTTTGGTTGTACTTTTTAATTAATATATATGAACCAGAAAATGTACAAAATATTGCTTTGCAAAAACCAGCCCAAACAAGTGTCCTGATTAAAGAACTTTTATGGAAGAACTTTAGAGCGGTTAGGAATTTTAATTTTTCAAATTAACGTTTATGATACAAACCACTGCCACTACACTCCTATAACATAAATGCTCACAAACTACCTGGCTTCAGTACTTGCAGATCTGTCAAAAGCATTTTAATACTAAGAAAGCTAATTCACAGTCTGTTTTGTTGATTCTGGTTTGAGGGATCCAGGGCTGCCTCAGTGGAATGACTTTTTATCATGATCACTATATTTTTAATAGCTGTATGTCTGAAATCAGTAATAAATCTTAGTTGTCATGAACCTCATACAAGCGGACACCATAAAACAAGCTGGTTCATTCTGTACACACACAAAGGCACTTACACTTATTGGTTTGTCAGATGGATCTGAAGACACCATTTGGCGACATTGTTTTAAAATGTATAAATGTTGGGAAATCCTTGGTAAGTCGAGCATGACGTTGTTCAGTTAAATTAGTAACACGTGGTTCTATTTAAACAGGGGAAAAGGAATCATTCTGCTTGAACAGGCTTAGTTCTTGTTAGATTTATCTTGAATATGATTAACTAACATTACTGTATAACACAATACTGTAAGTAGTTGGGGGCGGATTAGCAAGCATGGATACACCCCACTATATTGGTTGGCATTTGGTCATTTTCAAATTAGGTTTATTCTATCTCCACCCCCATTGACAGACAATTGATCATATTCAGATTAGGTGTATTTTACTTCCTCCAATTAAAACACACCCCCACACCTTGCTATTCTGACCCCTTCCCGCACAAAGCCCTGGTAACCTAGGCAGACCTTTCTGTAAAACCATTAAGATTTAACTTCAAGAACACTCATCTGTCTGTGAAGATTAAATAAAATAACACAGGTTTTCTAAAAACTGTACTAGCTGCCTTATTTCTCTGGAGAGAAAGGGTAGATTTACTGGGGTAGTACACTCATCTCAATGAACCATTTGCAGGCATATCCTATGTAATTAGTATCATATAAGAAATGAAAAAAACATATTTATAGACACAAGGATATGCTAAAACATATATATATATATATATATATATATATATATATATATATATATATATATATATATATATATATATATATATACACACACACACACGTACACACACACACACACACACACACACACACACACACACACACACACACACACACACACACACACACACACACACACACATATAATATAGAGAGAGAGAGATTTCCAGATGCAAGAATATGCTACAGCATTTAGTTCAAGAAGCAGTTTACAATATCAAAGCATAGATGGAAAAATGGAATTATGTTTAGCAGAAGCTTTATGGATAAGATGTAGCCATAATGACTGAGACGGCTTATGCTGCAGGGATGGCCGCATATCATTATATAGATTGTGTGAAGACATTAGCACAAGCAAGTAAGAAAAGTTGCAGGAAAGGGTACGAAGGGGAAATACAGACAAAAGGTAAGAGAGGCATGCAAAGGGAAGAGGAGTATAAAGGAGAAGTTTGATAGAGATGTAAGAGAAGAGGGAAGTAGAATAAATTGAATGAGAGGCAGTAAGTAAGGAAGGAGAAGACAAGATGACTGCACTGCACTACCAGGCTATAACTCATACCACATGTTCCACATGTAACCTGGACAAGAACACCAAAGGCGGAGGTGTGTCTGTATTCACTAAGGATATCCACACCTCAAGGCAAGTTGCTCAGCATAATGCATCCGAAGTTATCCAAGTGCAACTAACTCTGGGCAAAACTGCAATCCAAATTGTAGATTGCTACAGATCCCCCACCATGCCCCAGGATTCCCACTCCGCTTTTCTTGATATACTGGAAAATATTAGGGTTCAACCAAACACCCTAATAATGGGCGATTTCAACTACCCCACCATTAACTGGGAAAACTACTCATGTGTCAACTCCTTCACTCAATGTTTTCTGGAATTCATAAACTCCAATGCCCTGGATCAACTTATCCACACCCCCACCAGGGGCAACAATATCCTAGACCTAGTCATTTCCAACATGAGTGACCAGTGTTCCAACCCTGAAGTCAATGCCTCATTGGTCCGATCCGACCATAAGCTAATCACCCTAGATATCCATATCCTGTCCCCACCCCCCATTAAGGAAACCACAGTAAAAAAATTTTCCAAAGCCAACTTCATGCTTCTTAAGACAGAAGTGGTGAACTTCATGACACCCATGCAGATGGACAATACAGTTACAACTACTGAATCCTACACAATTGCACATTATAAGCACTTACACAAGTGCATGGATCATGCTATTCTAAACAGAACCAAGACGCTATCCTCCAAAAAAAGGAAGCCAATCTGGTGGTCCCCTGCCATAAACAAACTTTACAACAGAAGGAAGAAACTGTTGCAAAAGAGAGTAAAATCACATGAGTGGAGGAGCTCCCTGGTCAGCCTCAGTAAGACGCTGCGATCCCTGATAACATCCTCCAAAGCTAGTTATGAAAATAAAATCACCACTGATTCTAAAGATAACCACAAAGCATTCTATAGCTATGTCAAGAATCTCAATGGCAACACTCAGATCTGCTCTGAGTTACATCACAATGGCACTAAATATACAGACCCATCTGATATTGCCAACATCCTGGCAGATAGGTTCAGTGCTAACTTTACCCCCCTCTCACCCCCTAAAGGGCCCATCTCTATACCGGACGAATGCAAAGTTCCTGTAATCACGGCTGCACAGGTAAAATACACACTCTCCAATGCCAAGAACACAGCATCCATGGGACCAGACAACATCCCAGGCTGCGTTCTAAGTGAACTACAGAACAAACTGAAACCCCACCTATGTATCATGTTCAATCATAGCCTCACCTCAGTCTTTGTGCCCACTGAATGGCACACAGCGGCGGTTATCCCACTCCACAAGGGGGGAGCCAACACGGACCATGGGAACTACCATCCCATTAGCCTGACAAGCCTGGTCTGCAAGGCCATGGAATGTATCATCATGAAACTTATAAACAAAGACATTGGTAATCTCCAAACTCTGGACCCCACCCAGTTCGGATTTGTAAAAGGCAGATCATGTCTCCTAAACCTGATAGACTTCTTTGAAGCAGTTACCAAAGCCGTAAATGAGGGTAAGGTGGTTCACACAGCCTATCTAGATCTTGCCAAGGCTTTCGACACCATCCCTCACTCTGGAATTATAGATAAACTCACTAAACTAGGTATAAATCCCTATGTCACAAGATGGGTTGCCAACTGGCTCACTTGCAGAACCCACACTGTGAAAGTTGCAGACTCCAAATCCGACTTCAGACCAGTGACAAGTGGAGCACCACAGGGTTCAATCCTGGGTCCTCTCCTGTTTGGTATCTACTTCTCTGAAGTACAGGCTAACACAGAAGGTCTTAGGCTAATGAAGTTTGCAGATGACTGCAAACTAGGAGCCATAATCGAAACTCCTAATGATGTGGACATCCTACAAAAAGGCCTCACTGAGACAGATGCCTGGTGTCAAAGTCATGGCCTCAAGCTCAATGCCAAAAAGTGCATTGTCATCCCCTTTAGTAAAAACTCTGTACCCATGAACTACAACATAGGCGGTAGTATACTTAACACCAAAAGTGTTATAAGAGACATTGGGTCACAGGTGGACAGTAGTCTCTCCTTTGATAATCACATTGCCACAGTAGTCAGGAAATCCTTCTACGTGGCACACCTCATCACAAAAGGTTTCTCATCCAGAAAAAAAAGAGGTGATTGTTCCCCTCTACTCATCACTCATTAGACACATTATAGAGTACAATGCCCCTTTTGGTATGTACCTCACAAGACATCTACAGCAACTGGAAAGGCTGCAGAAACACCTCACAAAGAGGATTACTGGCCTCAAACAGATGACCTACGTAAGCTGTCTCAAAAAATTCCAGCTTTACTCCGTCGCATATCGCCTACTCAGAGGTGATCTCTGCCTAACATACAAAGCTATGTCAAACCCAGAGCTGTTGGACATGCTCCACTTAAAGAAATCCCAATCCCTCCAAGCTACACGCTCTAGGGACCTAAACCTTGTCACTACAATAAACAAAACATCCCAGAGGGATAGTTTCCTGTCCCAGAGACTTTCCATACTCTGGAATAAACTACCTATCTATATCAAACAAAGCTCCTCATTAGCACTCTTCAAGAAAAATCTTGATGATTGGATGGGAAATAGGAAATTCACCCCAGGGATCACTTATGTGGCTCTGCTCGACAGTGGCACAGGAAAATAATGTTCTTGGGTGGCAAAAGCCAGGGTACCTTTTTGGCTGGGCTTGTATAGGCCCTAGGGCCAATAGCCTAGTACCTACCTATGAACCTATGAGATAAGGAAGGGTGAAATAGAGATAAAGGGGTGTGAGAGAAAGTTGCAGATTTTATGTAACATGACTTGAGTGACTGTAACTATACCTTGTTTGGGTGAAGAGGTGTTCCTTGAATTTTTGCCTGAAGTCCGAGCATATCTCTCAGCCTCTTAGCTCAAGAAATCTGGACAAAGCCTAAAATAGTGAGGAGACAAAGGCCCAGAAATAGGGACAAATTTTAAATATTGCTCCTGTAAACTTAGAAAGTTGCTGAAATAATAGAATATGTGTTAGCATGCATTTTGCTGAAAGGTATGAAGTCTGAATCTCTAATGTATGTCATTATTTTGTGACTTCAATCTTCAATGTTCTGCCAGAAAACTGCAAATTTTATGACTAACAGACCAAAAATGAGGCAGAAATCTGGACATTCTGTCAAAATCTGGACAATTGAGAGGTATGAGTCTGAGTATTTTTGGACAGCTAGAATTGAGAGAGGAATGGTGTCCTATAGTTTAGGTGCTAGGATGGAAAATGTATGGACAGTGCAATAAAGTTTAGCTTTTGGAGTTAGTAGAGAGGGTTGAAATTGAGAAAGACCCCTGAGATTATATGTGGGGTTTTGGTGAAAAGTTTATGAGAGAGAGGGGATGATATCTCATGAGACAGGGCTTTGTGAATTAGTGATCTTAACAGGAGGTTGGCTCTCCAATGTAATAGGAGCCATTTAGTTTTGGCAAGAGTTAGGCAGTGCTGTTCATTATGGGGGGACTTACTAAAGAACTAACAAATTTTATTGGAGATGGTATTAAGGTAGTAGCATTTTTCTTTGAGCATGAAGCTATAATGAGTAGTCCATATTTAAGCTGAAATAAGAGTATTCCTTTGCCTGTGGTGGCTTTGTCTGGCTTGGCAGAAGAGGTGATAGCTTGTTCACCCAGAACAGTAATGTGTTGATCTGTTTGCATGTGTTTTGAATGTGTAGTTGAAACTTAATATAGGGGGTCTAGCCAAATGTCAAGGTATTTGAAGGATGTGGTAGTTTCTGTGGTGATATTGTTAGCAAATGTTATATTAATATTGTGGGTAGCTTTGGCTATTTTTGGTTGACTCCAAAAACATTGCTTTGCTTCTGAGGTATTGAGTATAAGTTTCTTTCCTATTAGCCACTGATTGAGGGTTTGGAGTTCATCTTAGAGCTGAGTTTGTGTAGTAGAGTGGTTTTTATTTGACCTGTAGATCATCAAGTCATCTGCATAAAGAATTAAATTTATCTGAGGATGATCAAATGGGAGTTTGTTAATAAACATGGAAAATATCACAGGGGCTAAAGTGGAACCCTGGGGGACTCCTTTCATAAGGGGATCTGTTTTAGAGGTAGTGGTGGTACCTACTTTCACTGTGAAGGATTGATTGGTGAGGAAGTCTACAAACCAAGGTTTTGGATCATCACTAATGTCTATTTCAGTTAATTTATCAAATAGTAAGTTATGGTCAATTAGATCAAAGGCTTTTGTTTTGGATATCAGAAGGTGTCTTCAACAAGTGGATCTTTGGTAATGTTATAACACATAAATATGGGATAGTCTCCATACAGAAATATAAAATTGTTATATTTATGAAGCACAACATATGCGTTTTTATTTTTGTATGACTTTTCATCAATTCTGTACACTGTTTTATTTGATATGCATTCACTATTTTACAGAACTTATTTAACGCCAGTTAGTTACTACAAATGTCATCTACCTTTCTCAGTTACAGTAGTTAAAGCAGATGCATGGCATAGTGACTTAGGGAGAACTACAGTATGATGCTGTAGTTGGGAGTAAACTATATACTGTGACTCGAGCTCAAGATTAGTGTTGTAATTCTATGAATAATTCTAATACCTGTCGCATGATATAAATATACTTTAATCCTCAACATTTAAGCAAACATATTAAATGTCTTTTATCAGCTATCCCGATGGAGAGAGGTACCAGCTGAAAAACCTCTAGCGTCAGCCTTTCTTAGGATATATGATCAAGAGATTGCATTTGCAGAGTTCAACAAGGAGGCCATACATAATGCAATAAGGGTTGGTAACATTCTAGACGCTTTTATCAGCACATTACTTATTATTTTCTTTGTTATTATAATGTCATTTATGCAAAGAATAACCTCTTCATAACTTTTCTTTAAAGACTATAAAACAAACAGTAACACCACATCTCTCTGCCCAAGACATTATAAAAGAAGTTGAACGGGGCATCAATAAACATTTGTCAAAACCATTTTCAATTGCTGAAGTTCGACAGATTATTCCAACCTCTGTGGGCCTGCCTGTGGAAGCAATGATGCAAGCAACTGCAGTAATAGGTGCAACAATAAGCAGTAAGTGTTAATAACTTATTCTTGCTTTGTTACATTCGTTTTGTTTTATTGCATGCTTGAAGAGCTGACAGGTACTGTTTCTTACAGCACGTCTCTTATTCTACAAATAAATGCAGATAATGATCAAAAGTGATCACACAGATAGTATTCTGTTTAACTTCAAGACCCCTCAATGAAACAGAGCAGACTCTGTTGTAATGCTGCGTATCCAGTTAAGTACTTATCTGAACGCTACTCATACAGCAATGCAAGTCCTGTTTTCCTTTAAACATCAGTCTGTGTAGGGCATTGATATGGAATGAAACGTCTGCATGCACCTGTCTGTCGCACACTTTATTTTAAGTTACAAATCATAAAACAATATTTTTGAACAGATCTGGCTTGAAATCTGTCTTCTGCATTTCCGATTTTTTTAATGAATTTCATATTTGTGCTTTGAATAAACTGCTATAACAGTAATAGAACTGAAAACGTTACTTTTTTTTATGGCCCACACAACTGACCAAATGGCAGCA
The DNA here is from genome assembly GCF_019279795.1 of Protopterus annectens. NCBI lineage: Eukaryota > Metazoa > Chordata > Ceratodontiformes > Protopteridae > Protopterus > Protopterus annectens. Next base: position 1,355,687,758 of record NC_056744.1, on the reverse strand, counting down.
CTACCTTCACTCAAGTAACTCATTTAACTCTTTCTGACAGACTAGGACTGGGCTCACCAAGCCTTCTACATCATACCAAACACTGAGACAGAGGTAAGGTGAGGATCCTGTGACACATTCATTCTTTGCTGTCTAGCTCACCAACTTCCCCATTCAGAGTAAAAGTTGAGTCCATTCCCATCTCTGAGATAAAAGTCATAAGAGCACATTTATTTATTTATTTATTTTATTTATTTTATATTTGTTAACCGGGATAGTCCATCTTGGTGTGAGGCCATTTTCAATGGAGGCCTGGGGAGAAAAGCTCCACCAAAAACAATATTTATATAGGCAGTAAAATAAAGAACAAGTAGTCATATTTTGAAATAGTTATAAATATACATTAGCACTATTAGATGTAACATTGAAAATATAGAATAAGAAATAAAATATATTGATATAAAAACAAAATCAAATTGTTAGATGAAAAAGTTAAATTGAAGGTAAGTAAAGAGAAAAGTAAAAAAAAACAAAAAAACATTTGTTTCTCATTTTGACCTCAGCAGCCCTGTACCTTCTTAAGGGCAAGGGTCAGGAAGTATGTTGCAGGCCAATTAGTAGGTCAGGCAGACTGCATCTTCCCTGGAGCTCCCAATCCATTTGGGAACTCATTTGAGCTCCACTATAGTTGCCTGATCCTGGGACACATGCCTGCCTCACAAGTACGCTGGTCCCTGGATTAGCTAAGTGCAGCCATTGTGTACTTAGTGGGTCTATATTAGAACATCGAAGTTTCAAAACTTTGAATGTTCTAATATCGATCCCTATTCAGCGAAAGCTGAAAACATCGAACATACAGAACAGTGAATTTTTTCCTAGGGAAAAAATTTGCTGTTCCAAAACACATACACCCAACACAAGCAAACATCCTATTCCTACTCTAAAGCCTGGCACTTGTTCACTAAAGCAATTATATATGTCAGCACTAAAAAATTAAAAGCACTACACCCTCACAAACTCCCCTTGAGTACCTTGTTCCCCATTGGCCCTTTTTTTCAATTATAAAGGAATTCCCAATACTATTCTAGCATATCCAAAGGTAAGTTGTCAATCTCCTCTCTGGTCCAATGTTACAAATGCCTCATGTACACAGACAACCCTCTCATCCTCCCAACAAATTCCAACACATGTGAGAGATGCAACCATATAGCCAAACTGGAGGCTAAGCTCTCTCAACTCAGTACTGGTGGAACCAGTCAGGAGGAGAAGTAAACCACACTCACTACAATTCCAGTCTCACATAGACCTACCACGACAGCAAACCAAACACATAAACACACAAAAACATACTCAGAGGCTCTAAATAAAAATCTGCCTAAGCAGCAGAGACCTCCAAAGCAGACACCCAAGCAACAGCTACCCCAAAACAAAACACGTGCAACACATAGCTTACAAAGCCAGTGTGCTGAACAGTCACAGCCTTTAAGGCTAAACAACACACCTGATACACTTGAAATAGGTGACTCTATCGTCAGACACACTGACGTCCCGCTCACCAGGCTGAACAAGGAGAAGGTCATGGTGAGCTGCCTGTTGGGTGCTAGGATACGCCACATAACACAAGCACTCAGGTCACTCCAAGGCAAGTACAAATATAAATCAGTCATTGTCCATGCTGGTGTGAATGACCTGAGATGTACCTCACTGGACTACATGAAAAGAGACATAGAGGAGCTCTCTGAGCATGTAGCCCAGGCCGGTATGACCCTGACCTTGAGTAGCATCTTACCCTCACCAAGAATGATGCCACAATATGAAGACAAGATGATCAATTTCAACAAATGGCTTAAGTATTGGTGTCATTCAAAAGGGATCCAATGCCTGTCAGCGTGGGATGACATGCTCGACAAGCCATGATGCTTCGCTAAGGACGGCTTGCACCTGTCACCCCTGGGCTTTCGGATATTGGCAAAGGCTCTTGCCACCCCCATAGTGCCTTTTTTAGGCAAGGCTCAAAAGACAAACCCACCTCCATAGGTATCACAAGGGATAAGAAACTAAGAGTAATGCTACTCAACGCCAGAAGTCTAAACCTCAAGATGCACGCACTCGAAACTCTCCTTAGCATGGAGAACATCGATATCTTTGCAGTAACAGAAACCTGGTTCAAGGCTCCCGAGAGCACCCCAGCACTACCAGGTTATACCTCATACAATGCTTTTCGGCCCCAAAACTTGGACCGAACCACAAAAGGAGGGGGAGTATCAATATTTGTCAAAGATATCCAGACCTCCAGGTTGGTGGCACAGCATGAAGCATCAGAGACTATCCATGTGCAACTAACAGTGGGTAAAACTGCCTTCCAGTTTTTAGCCTGCTACAGACCCCCCTCCCAAACCCAGGAACCCCACTCGGCCTTCCTGAGAACACTGGAAAATATGGAGGTCTCTCCAAACACCATTATATTGGGCGACTTCAACTACCCAAACATAGACTGGGAGCATTACTCTAGCTCCAACACCCTAGCCCAAAGGTTCCTAGAATTTATAAACTCAAATGCTATGGAACAACTTGTTACCGCTCCCTCAAGAGGGGAAAACATGCTGGACCTGATCATCACCAACATGGGGGCTCTATGCTCCAGACCAGAAGTGTATCCCTCACTGGTAAGATCAGACCATAAACTAATCTCACTGGATATTCACATCATGACCCCACCCCCTGCCCAGAAAACCACAGTGAAAAACTTCTCTAAAGCAAATTTCACACTACTCAAAACCGAGGTGGAATCCTTCAAAGCCCCCGGGCCTGTGGAAAATACGGCCCAGACCGCAGAATCCTTTATAAACGCATTCTATGAACACCTTCAGGACTGCATGGATCATGCAATCCCAAATAAAACCAAGACCCAATCCTCCAAAGGCAGGCGTCTTGTCCGGTGGACCCCAGCCATAAACAAACTATACAATAGAAGGAGGAAGCTACTACATGATAGAGTAAAATCCCAAAAAGGGAAGGCATCTCTGATCAGTATTAGCAAAAAACTACGGGCACTCATAAAATCATCTAAGGCCAGCTTCGAGAGAAAAATTGCACAGGACACTAAGGATAATCACAAGGCTTTCTTTAGTTATGTTGGGAACCTGGGTGGGAATTCCCAGATATGCACAGAATTAGTCCAAAATGACAAAAAATACACCGAACCCACAGACATTGGCAACATCCTAGCTTACAGGTTCAGCGCAAACTTCTCCCCCCCCACCTAAAGGGCAAATATCTATCCCAGCAGAGTGCTGCCCCCCTGACATCTCAGATGCTCAGGTAAGAGCCGCCCTCTCCAAAGCAAAAAACACAGCATCAATGGGACCAGACGGTGTCCCGGGCTGCGTCCTACATGAACTCAAAGAAGAGCTAAACACAAACATAAAACTACTGTTCAGTCTCAGCCTTACTACAGGATATGTACCCAAAGAGTGGCGTACAGCAACAGTGGTCCCTCTCCACAAAAGTGGTGCCTCAACGGATCCTGGAAACTATCACCACATAAGCCTGACTATCTTGGTCTGCAAAGCTATGGAAAGGATCATCATGGACCTCATAAATAAAGATATTGGGGACCTACAGACACTGGATCCTACCCATTTCGGCTTTGTTAAGGGCAGATCCTGCCTCTTAAACCTGGTCGATTTCTTTGAAACAGTCACCAAGGCCTGGACCTCGCAAAAGCCTTCGATACAATACCCCACTCGGGCATTATAGATAAGCTCACCAGCTTAAATATAAACCCCTATGTCACTAGATGGGTTGCAAACTGGCTCAAGGACAGAACCCACATGGTTAGAATTGCTGGAGCCATGTCAGACTCCAAACCAGTTACATGTGGCATCCCACAAGGCTCAGTCCTGGGACCTCTCTTGTTTGGTATTTACTTCTCGGAGGTACAGGCCAACACGGAAGGACTGTGGCTGACCAAGTTCGCAGATGACTGCAAACTAGGTGCCATAATCGACTCTCCAGCCGACACAAGCATCCTACAAAAGGGCCTCATAGAAACAGACAGCTGGTGCCAGAGCCATGGCCTCAAGCTAAACGCCAAAAAGTGTATAGTCATCCCCTTTGGCAAAAACAAAGTGCCCACAAATTACCACATAGGTGGTAATCCATTAAGTACGGAAGAAGTAATTAGGGACCTGGGGACCCAAGTTGATAGCAATCTCTCATTTGACAACCACGTGGCCAAAGTGGTTAGAAAACATTTTATATAGCCCACCTAATCATGAAGGATGGATTCACATCGAGATCAGGGAGGTCATCGTGCCTCTTTACTCATCCCTCATCAGGCCCATAATTGAGTACAATGCCCCTTTTGGGATGTACCTTACCAGACACCTGCAGCAACTGGAAAGACCCCAAAAGTACCTCACCAAGAGGATCAAAGGCTCAAACAGATGCCATATGCTGCCAGTTAAAGAAACTCCAGCTCTACTCAGTGGCATACCGCCTGCTCAGAGGCGATCTGTGCCTGACGATAAAGCCATGTCCAATCCGAATTAATAGACATGCTGCACCTCAGAAAATCCAAATCCCATCGAGCTATGCGCCGAGAGACTTGAACCTCAGCACTGAAATAAATAGGACATGCTGGAGGGACAGATTCATAACCCAGAGGCTCCCTTCACTCTGGAATAAAATCCCAGTCCAGGTTAGGCAGAGTCCCTCATTGACTCTCTTCAAGAGGAATCTTGATGAGTGGATGGGAGATCATAGGTTTACCCCGGGTATCACTTCTGTGTCACTGTTAGACAGAGGCACAGTATACTAACCTCGAAAAAGGGCATAGCAAAATTCATTTAAAATGGGTGGCGAAAGCCAAACACACTCTGGCTAGGCTTATAAATGCCCTAGGGCAGATAGCCTAGTATGAACCTATGAACCTATGAACAAGCACACCAAACAAACAGCAATCCACACACATACACCTAAAATCTTACACCTAACCCTACACTAAACTATACACACACCACTAACTATCCACTTACCTTAACCCAAACCCTAACCCTAAGGTCCGTCACTATTGCACACTCACCTCACCTGCACCCTAACCCTAACTCACCTACCCCGCGCTAAACCTCACGTCCACACAATTGCACACTTACCTGACCCGCGCCCTAACCCTAAGTCACCTAACCCACCCTAACCCTCATGTCCACACAATCGCACACATACCTAACCCACATCCTAACCCTAGCTAACCTAACCTGCACTCAATCGCACACTTACCTGAACCTGACCCGTAACTTTCCACCACAGCGCTGAAAATACTGAAGCAACAGAAATGGACAACTGAATTCTTTCCCTAGGAAAAAATTTGGTTTTCTGTTGCTTCGATATTTTCAGCTTTCGCTTTCGAAGTTTTGAAACTTCGATGTTCTAATATAGACCCATACTTAGCAGCTTTGTGCTCTGTCATTATAACACCTAGTGCTCTCCCTGGGTATCATACAAACAAAGAAACAGAGCTACTTCCCTCCACCCAGGTAAAGCTTATAGCAGCTGTTACTTGCCATCCTCCCGAGTCTTCCCACTGCAGTAGCCATACCATACTATTTAGGTCACAGTCAGGGAATATTTTATAGTCTTAATATTCAGTCTTTAAAATGGGTTAGGCAGCTGTTAAAGGAAAAATATACTTCAAAAATGATCAAAACACAGAAGGTTCAGGTTAAGGCACTTTAATCTTGCAGCAAGGAGACAAAAACGTGCTAATACAGAGTTTATCTAACCAGAAACAGGAAATGCATTCATTTTTATAGGTTATCAAATTAATCCTGTCCTACCATGCTAACGTAATAGATTACCACTTTTTCATCATCATCTGCTGACCATCTTTTCCATGATTTTCTGCTGATTTAAACAATTTTTATGTGAAACTTCCTGAGGAAAACAACATGGCCTTGGTTACTTTCAGTTAGATACTTGTTATGTTACATTCAAGATACTACGGCTAAATCAAGCACAATGCTAGCAGTTAATTTCTCTAATAATCCTTTGTCTACCTTATCTCTAAACTACTGCAGCTGCAGAGGTTCCCATCCTCTGAACAAGTCTGTTTGTCTAGAATCATTACATTTATAATATAGAGTATTGTTCATTCATATGCTTCTGACCTAGCAGATAAACACCTGCTTCTCAAGTACATTTCCACAAGGCATAAACAAGAATATTGCTGTGCTAGCATTTACTAGGTCAGAGGGCAACTTGCAAGTTTCAGTAAGCATGCTGCAGTTTTAGAAAAGCATATTTTCAGTCTCATATGAAACTCAATTTGTATATAACACAGTGCATGAAAAATAGAATGAAAAGCATATTAAAAACACTTGATTATTAATTTGGCATTAAGCATACACATGTTAATACATATTTTTCTAACACCTCCCTCCTGTTAATACTTTTTATTCTATTTTCAAAAAAGGATAAACACCTTGCTTCTTTTCCTAACCTCTTCCATTTAGGGTTTGCAGTTAAGAAAGTCATTCAGTTTAAACTTTTATGAAAGTGTCTCGCATTCTGGCAGTTCTTCAAATTCAGTACTTTGATACATAGTCTCAGATACGGATATATCTATGAATTCTTTAATTAATTTCTTCATGCAGGGGATTCCGCAACAAATGCAAACTCCTATTAGGAGTAAACCTACCCCAATAGCAATCAATATGTTCATAAAGATGGAGCCCCACCCCCGAAGGCATTCTGAAAAAACTCTGTCAGAGGGTTTGGGCCTGGTTTGGTCATGGCCGACACTTGCTGAATCACCTCGAGATGGTCGTTGATCTCATGCTGATGGTCAGGAATGAACACACAGCACTCTTCTTTGATTAAAGCGCAAGTTCCACCTCTCGCCACTAAGGTGAAGTCAAGAGCCATTCGGTTTTGAAGCACTACAGTTCTCATGGCATTCGGTTAATCAGTTATCAGTTCAAGGGCAGAAAAAGTCGCATTACTCATTATCTCGAGAAGTTTAGACAGTTTTCGCAGCTCCCATATTGATTTACTTCCGCCATACATGGGTGATATACCTGCCCAGGATATAACAGCATCACTCAAGTCCATGTGCACAAGTTTGGTTCCCACATTACGATGGTTTTTCCACCCTGCTTCGATTCGTCCCATGGGATTCTCAGGTTTCTTAACAGTCTTTCTGGTTACGTCTCGAGTATTTTGAATACTCCCCTGAGGCAAAGCTGCAGTGTGTCGGATGGCCGGAACCAGGTATCCCAAAAAACAACTGCCAGACCAATTCTCAGGTAACCATTTATATGCCTTTTTGCCACATACAAAATAACAATCCTCTACCTTTGTCATTACTTTGTTACGAAATGACTGCCCTGCATGAAACATTTTCCTATCTATCACTGATAACTGTTTGAAAAGTACAGGATTATGCTGTACCTGATCAAGAGTTTTATGCATAGATTTAAAAAATGAGTCATAATCTGTACTACAAGATCCACTCAAATCATTTGGTTTTCTATAACACTTATACTGTACTGTAACATTACATTTACTCCATCCAACTTGGATGGAGTCATTTTTATAAAAACATACAATTCCTTTTTGTGTCACAGGCAAATACAGTGCTACCTTATCTTGTGCTTTAATAGCGACTGTGTCAAAAAACAGATTTTCCCAGGTCTCATTGACCCCTAGGGGGATAGCAGTCATTAATAAACCCCCATATGCTGTTGGTATGGCTGTACAGACCTAGCAGTTCGAAACATTGAAAGCCTCTGCATACACACGTGTAATTGCCTGATAAGTGTTAAAGTTCGGATGCCAGTCTATATTTGGTTCATTACGTCTAATCAGTTCAACCTTTGTGGCAGGAAAAAAGTACGGCCACAACAAAAAGAACAGTGTGATCAATATTGCAATAAAAACAATCATACAAGTTTTCTGAAGTTGCTCAGTGTCTCTACTCACTCTGTATCTGGCCATTTTGTTCTTGTTGTGCAACAGTAACAAAGTTTTTGTCCAGTTCAAAGTTTCTAACCAGTTTACAGTGTGTCAAATGAATCCAGGAAGCTCGTTCTGCAATCTTGACTGCAGTGGGTGTCGACAGTAGTACCTGGTACGGATCTTTCCACTTCGGAGCGCTCCAATTCTTCCGTTTCACAATTTTCACCCAGACCCAGGTGCCTGGGGCTACTGGTACTTCCGATTTCGATTGCTCTTTATCTGAAACAGATTTTAACTGCAAAAGTTTGTTATTCAAAAATCGCCTCATATATCCTGCAAGTGAACTGTCAGCCTCCTGCTCTGTAGACATGAGAGGTTTCCACTGAGGTGTATAATATGCCCTCCCAAACAAAGTTTTAATAGGAGTTAATCCCTTCACATTTGGAACAGTTCTCATACTCAACAGTGCTAAAGGCAAACAGTGCACCCAGTTTTTCTGTGTCTCTTCTATCAACTTCCTAAGCTTATTCTTCAGTACCCCATTGTGCCTCTCTACTAACCCTGCAGATTGAGGGTGATATGCACAGTGGTTCTTTAATGATATTCCAAAATAACGACTAAGTTGTTGGATTGTTTGGTTCACAAAATGTGTCCCGTTATCACTATAAATCTTTTCCGGTATACCAAATCTAGGTATAATTTCTTTAACGAGGACCTTTGCAACAGTAGCTGCATCTGGATTTTTAGTTGGAAACGCTTCTACCCATTTGGAAAACGTCTATAATAACAAGGCAATATTTCTTATTCTCACATTTATTCAATTCTATGAAATCCATACAGATAGTATGGAACGGATATGGTGGTGTAGGAAAATTTCCTCGCTTAGGCTTCAACGCCCCTTGTGCATGATGCTTGTTACAAACATGGCATGCTGCACAAAAATTTTTTGTATAGTTTGTAAACCCATAGGTTGTAAACACTCGATTCACTAACTGTACCATCCCCCCTGTTGAGACATGGCTCTGCCCATGGCTCAACAATGCTGCATATCTAAACAAATTAGATGGCAAAATCGGTTTCTTTTCCTTGGAGATGTACAGTCCCTTCTCGAGGATTGCTCCTCGTTTTATCCACTTTTGTTTCTCAATATTTGTAGTAAGTGTCTGCATTGTTTTTAACATTTCTAAATCTAAAATCTCTGAGGGTTGTAATTCCTCACTCAAAAGAAAAGTTTCTGTGGCTGAGGCTGCCTGTTTTGCAGCTGTATCAGCTCGTGCATTACCTTTTGAAATTCTATCCTGTTGTTTTTTATGAGCTACGCATTTGCAAATAGCTACTTTGTTAGGTAACTGAATTGAATCTAACAAGTCTAAAATAAGTTGCGCGTGGTTAATCGGTTTACCAGTAGATGTTATCATTCCACTATTTTTCCACTGTTGCGCAAAAACATGTACAGTAGAAAAAGCATACTGACTGTCAGTATAAATGTTCACTTTCTTACCTCTAGCTAAGGTACATGCCCTTGTTAAGGCAATCAATTCTGCTGCTTGTGTAGATAAGTTGTGTGGTAAAGATTTTGCTTCTAAAGTTTCAGTATCAGAAATGACTGCATACCCCACTAGGTTCTGTCCTGTAGGACCCCTCCTGCACGAGCCGTCCACATAGCATGTCACCTCGGCATCATCCAAGGGAACATCCTTAAGGTCTTGTCTTGGTAATGTCTTTTGTTCAATCTCCTGCAGGCAGCAGTGTGGTTTGCCATCTGCGGGGGTTGGAAGCAAAGTTGACGGATTCAAAGTTGTACATCATTCAATTGTCATATGAGGTTGGCTCAACAGTATGGTCATACAGGAAATATGCCTAGCTGGAGAAAGATATGCTACTTTTTTCTTTTAGTAAAATAATTGCGACTGCATGAGGCACTCTCAATGTGAGAGGGTGGAATAACACTACTGAGGCTGAAGCCTGCACTGCCATTGCAGCTGCAACTACTGCTTGTACACAGTGGGGCAGGGATCGCTCCACTGGGTCTAACTGTGATGAATAGTAAGCTATGGGACGTTGTTTGTCCCCATGTTGCTGTGTTAATACTGATGTCATATAACCTTGCTTACAATCTACAGTTTGAATAAACTGCTTGTTATAGTTTGGTAATCCTAAAACTAAGGATGATGCTATCAATTGTTTCAGCTTACAGAAAGCTGCTTCTGCTTCAGGTGTCCATTGTAATAAATCTTGTGCTGCCATCGGCTTCTTAAATATTAAGTCGGCCAGTGGAGCAGATTCCAAGGCATAGTTCGGTATCCAACTCCGATAAAAATTAGTAGTTCCCAGGAAGGACATCATTTCCTTCTTGGTAGTTGGTCTAGGTGCTTGTAAAATCACTGTTTTTCTGTCTTCATCTAATATTCTACCTTCTTTGGATATTACATATCCCAAGTACTTAACTTGTTTTCTCCAAAGCTGTAACTTGTCTTTGTTTACATTGTGACCTTGAGTAGCTAAAAATTGTAATAAAGTTATCGTGTCCTCCTTGCATTCTTGCTGGGTGGGGGCTGCCAGCAGAATGTTGTCTACATAAAGTAGAATCTGACTACCTTTCGGTGGGATAAATCCCGCCCGGTTGCTTGCCATTTCTTGTGAAAATATTGTTGGACTTTCACAATATCCCTGTGGTAATCTGGTATATGTGTACCGCTTTCCTTGAAATGTAAATGCAAACCAATATTTGCTGTCAGGGTGTATCTGTATCGAGAAAAATGCATTACTAATATCTACCAGTGAAAAATATTTCTGCTCTGGCTTTAAATCATTCAGTAAGGTGTGCGGATCTGGCACTGTTGGTGCCCTGGGTATAACTGCATTATTTACTGCTTGTAAATCTTGGACCATACGCCATTCCCCGTTTGCTTTCTTTACAGGAAATAAAGGTGTATTACATGGTGAATCAGGAGATTCTATTAAGACTCCTTCCTTAAGTAAGGCTGCTATGATAGGTTTGATTCCTACCTCTGCATCTTTTCTCAAGGGATACTGTCTTTTCTGGGGTCTAAAAGCTGACTTTGGCGTTATGGTAACTGGTCCTGTTGTTCGTATAAGTCCTACATCTGATTTCCCTGCTGACCAGAGAATATCTGGTATGTCTCACAAGGCTTTTTCCTCTTCTTCCAATAAGAGTAATACTCAGCTATTCTCACTAGCCTGTGAGTGTACAGCTGGGTGTGTCTGTGTGATCCAATTCAACTTTTGCTTCTGTACTCCCTGTTCAGAGAGCTCTAATTCGGTCTGCTTTTCCCACCTTGTGACATTTTCACCTAAGTCTGCCCATTTTAAAGTTTTGTTCTTAGTTAAACTAACATGTGGCAGTCGATTAGATTTGTAAAGTGCTAAAAAGTCCTGGGGCAATGAACAGCTTGCTACACTGTTCCCTTCTGCATCCCAGTACAAGTTTCGCAATACTAGCCTATTTGCATTGCTCTGAAACAATTCTTGTTCATAATCTTTATCAGGTCCTGGTCTATTACAGTAATATAGAGTACAATGCAACAAATGCTGTTTGTCAAACTCGAGGAAGGGGAACTTGCTGATGGCTACGTTCATCAGTTCTTTGGTTACTGCCCCTGGACCAGTCGTAACCAAGTCCTGGCTGTACCAATAATACATTTCACCCTCCGGTCGCACTACAAAAGTGTCCATTTGTCACTGTGCTTCCATACCCTGCATGGTTGGAACTACGGCTATGCCAAATATCTGCATCAAATCTCTACCCAACAAAATTTACTGGGCATTTTGCAGAAACTACAATTTTACTTTTCTGAGTCATCCCTGAAACGGAGTCTGTTATTGTTATGTCATGGGAGAGTGGATCCCGATACAGCTGTCCATTAGCTGCTTTCACTAGTATATAATCTGGTGACTCTGTATCTTTTGGTAGCTTGGAAGGGTGTATCAGGGTTCGTGAAGCCCCTGAGTCGCACAAAAATTTAACTTCCCTCCCCTCCACCAGAAGCGTCACTTCCGGTTTTGTGTCTACCAAGTAAAGCTCTAAGCTCAAAAGAGCTAGGTCTAAAATTTCATTTTCTTCTATGTCTATGTATTCAGATACATCCTCTACTCCTTGTGTCACATCCTCTTCTCTTGCTATCACATTTACACTTACCTTTTCCTGCTCACTCTCATCTAATGATTCCTGACTATCATATAGTCATTCCTCATCCTCCTTATTTTCTGTAGTCGCCTTCTTGTTTAGCCTGCAATCCCTCGTTAAATGTCCTTTTTTCCCGCACTTAAAACACTCACCCTTTTTCTTTCTTTCCTCGAAATCTTCTGATCGTTTGTCAGATTGTTTATTTCCCTGGGTATTTTTCTTACCCTTTTTCCCAGTTTGTACTACAAATACTTCTGACCCATCTTCTGCTGAAAATACTTGAGTTTTCTTTATTTTTTTACTATTGAAATGTCTTTCTGCATGTCTAACATATTAAAGTAATGGCTGCAGTCTACTTGTACGATGATCTACCATGTGCTTCATAATAAAGCTGCTAATGGGAGTTATACTACCCTTCAAGAATGCGTTCTTTAACTGTTGTTCATATGAGGAATCATGTGTCTGGTTTTCTGGTATCTGCATTCCACAGTGATTATTAAAACACTCTAACAGTCTAGCATAATATCTATCAACTGTTTCACCTTCCTGTTGAATGCATTGATTAATGCAAGTCCAATCAGCCCTAGGCTTCCACTTTTCAGAGATTCGGTCTGTCAGACCTTTCACTCTGCCATCCAGTTCTGCATTAGTATGTGGGAGTGGTCTAAGTTGTGCGTCACGAGGATTCCAGTTGCCACTAATCATGTGCCAATCTGGACCCACAACTTGTCTAACTACTTTTTCTACTTCTTCTCCATTTAGATGGTAACTTAATCTCATGCCCTGTAAGTCTTCTAAAAATTTTCTAAAGTTCACTTTTGGGTGGGGAATACCTTCTGTGGCTTTCCGGACATCTTCCGGTGTCCACGGTCTATAAACTAAAAGTGTCGGATCTTGTCCTGCCTGTCCTGCCTGAGGATTCAGTACTTCTATGAGCGGACATATCTCTTTTTCACTCATAGCTTGTGATGCTCTATTTAATTCATTTAATTCAATTTCCCTCCTCAAGGCGCGTGTTCGAGACCTAGTCTCGATGGGATCCCTGACAAACGGCTGTGTTTTTGCAGGGACAGCTGGGTATAGCAGTGGTGGATCAGCTCGTCCACTCACTTCATATTCTGGTAACGGAAGTGGAGGGGGCGAAAAAGGGGCCGTTGCTATTACTAAGGTATTGTCTTCTGTGTCTAAGAACATTGTCTTTGAATTTTTAATTCTCTGTTCCCTACGGTTTGCTTCCTCAAGCCACCTATGCACCTGGGGGACTCCTAATTGTCTCTGCTTTTTTAATTGACCTTTCGCGTCTATTTTTAACTATTTTACAAGTTTCATAAGTGCATGTTTATCTAAATTACCCTCGAATTTATACTTATCGACCCATTTGGTGTAATATTTAACATTATCGGCACGCTGTAATTGCATATACTTCGCGTCTTCAGTTAGGGGCGTGTCCCGGGAACTTTTTGTGCACTGATTTCCCATTGGTGTCTTAGCTGAGCTGTAAATTGTTATGTAACCCTTTCTATCATGTGGTACCACAAGTCTACACCTTTTCACAGTTTATCTAGAATAACTGTATACCTATTCTGTTTCCCTGATCTATGACAAAGAACAGTAACCCCTTTTTCTGTCTCTAATCTGCATACGCAAATTTACCTGACAAAAAAACAGTTCTGTACCTAGTCCCTGATCTTAAAACAGAAATAAGGTAATTCCTCCTTACCTGACCCTCCGTGAGTTGATCCACCGGATCATTGACTCGTCCTCCCAGATCAGAAACAGTGGCTGGCCTCTTTATAGGCCAGTTTTTATGTAACAGTTATATATCCCAGATGGACTTCAGTTTACCTTACGTTTTTAATAATACCATTAAACTCTTTCTTTTTGTGACAGATTCAGGCCAGGTAAGTAAAGAAAGAACACAACTCAGAAATGGCCTTTGTTACATACATCTTAACTGTCCATAATATCCAGTTTTTTGTCTCATATCTTTTGTCTGATTCTCATAAAAGTTGTGGCTTTCTGGCAAATGACTGAGGACTAAAGTCACTAAATAATAACAGACATTTGGGTTTTACACTTCATATCCTTCAGAAAATGCATACTGATGCAAAACATGTTGTTCTACCAACTTTTAAATAATATTTAAAATCTGTCCCTATTTGCAGACCTTTGCTCCCTATTTTTTGGCTTTATCCAGATTTCTTGAGCTAAGTGTATGAGAGGTATGACTCTGTACACCAAAGATGGCATACACGAAATTGAGTAGTGCTCAGTCTTTTGGGTACCCAACTTAGAGCCCAAGTCACATCAGTTCCTATTATGTAGAGATAACCATGGGAGACAAAACAGAAATTCATGTACCTGCAAGCAGTACTGTTCTGCTTGCCGCAAAAGATTTTGGCAGTGATAATGGTACAGAACTGTGACACCTTGGCATACTGTGGGAATATTGCTGTAAGTCTAAACTGGGAGTGTCAAACACAAAGCAATAGCCAGGTATGTAATGCATACTGGTTTGTTCATGAAGGTCATCAGGCAGCATTAAAACACAGCAGTCACAATGGCATTAGTCAAAGTAGAAAACCCACATTTACATAGAAAAAAATGTGGGTAAAAGTTACCATGAATACTCTATGGCTTACAGTGGTACAGTTTCTGTGTGTTACAGTACACTGATGTTATTAGCAATGTGTTTGAAGTGCAGGTCATAATCATTCTCTTCACAAAGGGACGTGACTGTTGCCCCATACCACACAATATAATTCAGAGAAAGACATTCATTTACACGTCACATTCAAAATTATTGGCTATACTTTATTATGTGCAAATTATGTTTTATATATTCCATAGCTGTTATCATTACTAGGCTATATGTTATTATTGGACATTGCAGAAGAAAGGTAGGGTAGCCCTAAGCACATATAGCAAAATAAGTTTTTGATTTGCCATAATTCCAGTTTTAGAGTTTAATAACATAACAAGACATTCAACCATTGAAGTCACTTCTCATAGCAAATTATTAGGGATGATGGTGGTTGCTAATCTTAAATCTGACCTGCATATACAAAATTGCAGAAGAAAAACTCATCAAAAACAGGGGATACTTTACAGAGCCAAAATCTTTCTCACCGACACAACTAAACCTGCACTTGGGACTACTTATCTCCCCAGACTTCTTTCTGGCACTCCCATCCTTACTAACCTTCAAGCATCACAAAAATTAAAACTTGAACAATGTTATCATAAAGCTGCTAAATTTGGAGGAAATACCCCTTTCAGAACTTATCAATATATAGCACTAAAAAAAAAGCTACATTGGTTATAACTATCCCATAAAGTAACATATACGCAGCTTCTTATCACCCATAAAATTATCCAGCATCCATCTACTTGTCCAGCAGTAAATAACATTATATACGACTATGTTCCCAGTTGGTCATTACGATCCAATCTGCTGGGGATCGTCTGTACTCATACCATGTTGCTAAGGCCTGGAACTCCTTACCTGTATCTCTCCCATCCTTCAAAAAATTCCAAAAGACTTCCTGTCCAAAAATTGTCTCTGTTCTTGCTCAGCCCCAGGATACACTCTATCCCTAAATGTGAGCAAATACTTCTTCATTCCTTACACCTCCTTACTCCCCCTTCTTCAGCCATTTCATTACTTCTATTACTTTCTCTCCTACCTGGCTATCTCTCCAAATTTACCGTAAGCCTGTTTTTCTCTCACTTTGCATTTCAGTTCCTGTCTGTATTATACAAATTTACTTTTAATTTCTCAATAAACTGATTAAAATTTCTCAAAATATTAAATCATTGTCATATAATTTGCATATATTCTTCATCAATGTTTTCATGTTATGTCTTAATTGGTATATCTCTGTGCACAACCCTCTTCAGGTCACCCCACAAATTTTCTATTGGATTTAGGTCTGGGCTCTGGCTGGGCCATTCCAAAACTTTAATTTTCTTCTGGTGAAGCCATTCTTTTGTTGATTTGCATGTATGCTTGGGGTCATTGTCATGTTGAAAGGTGAAATTCCTCTTCATCTTCAGCTTTCTAGCAGATGCTTGAAGGTTTTGGGCCAAAAGTGAATGGTATTTGGAACTGTTCATAGTTCCCTCCACTTTGACTAAAGCTCCAGTTCCAGCTGGAGAAAAGCAACCATAAACCATGATACTGCCACCACATGCTTCACCGTGGGGATGATGTTCTTTTGGTGATGCGAATTGTTATTTTTGCACCAAACGTACCTTTTGGAATTGTGGCCAAAAAGTTCAACCTTGGTCTCATCAGATCATAACACATTTTCCCACATGTTTTTGAGAGACTTGGTATATTGTTTTGCAAATTTTAGCCAGGCCTGGATGTTTTTCTGTGTAAGAAAAGGCTCCTGTTTTTCAACCCTACCCCATAGTCCAGACATATGGGCAATACGGGAGATTGTTGTCACATGTAGTACACAACCAGTACTTGCCAGAAATTCCTGCAGCTCCTTCAGTGTTGCTGTAGGTCTCTTGGCAGGCTCCCTGAACAGTTTTTGTCTTATCTTTTCATCAATTTTGGAGGGACGTACAGTTCTTTGCAACATCACTGTTGTTCCATATTTTCTCCACTTTTTGATGACTGTCTTCACTGTGTTCCATGGTATATTCAATGCTGTGGAAATATTTTTGTACCCTTCTCCTGACTGATACCTTTCAACAATGAGATCCCATTAATACTTTGTAAGATGTCTGCAAACCATGGCTTTTGCTGTAGCAGGCAACTCAGTAAATGTCTGGAAAATCCTACTAGGACTTCTTAACTTTATTTGGGGCTAACCAGAGTCTCTTTAATTGATGGCAGGTGTGTACCGAAGAAGACTGAATGCTGTAATTAAATCAAAAGGAGCTTCAACAAAGTTTTAGTTTAAGGATGTGCACACACAACAAAGTATTAGTTTAAGGGTGTGCACACTTATGCAACCAGCGTATTGTACATTTTTTATTTTTTACATTTTTCCCCTAACAGACTTGTTTGTTTTTTAATTGAATTATACAGGTTATAGGTCACATTAAAGGTGGGAAAAGTTTTGAAATGATTTATTGTGGTCTCATTTTTTTATATCACCAAAACCTAGCATTATAACAGGGGTGTGTACACTTTTTAAATCCACTGTATGTGTGTGTATATATATATATATATATATATATATATATATATATATATATATATATATATCTTTATATGGGTTCTGTTCAGAAGCTCAAAATATTGAAATCTTGAATTTCAGTATTTCGAGCCCAAGAAGCCAAATCCACATAATAGCGAAAGTTTAGAAGCATGAAATTCAAAACCTCGAATACTGGAGGTTTTGAATTTCGCGCTTCTAAAGTTCCGCTATGGTTATGTATTCAGGTAAGTGTGTGTGTGTGTGTGTGTGTGTGTGTGTGTGTGTGTGTGTGTGTGTGTGTGTGTAGTAAAATCATGAAATTCAAAACCGGTATTTGAGGTTTTGAATTTCGTGGTTTTTAGTTTTCGTTGTTTTGTGGATTCCACTTCTTGGGCTCGAGATACTGATATTCGAGATTTCAGTATTTCGAGCTTCTGAAGTGAATCCATATATATATATATATATATATATATATATATGTATGTATATATATATATATATATATATATATATATATATATGTATGTATATATATATATATATATATATATATATATATATATATATGGGTCTACTTCTGATTGTCGAAAACACACTTTCTCGACAACCAGAAAATCAAATCCATTTAAGTGAAAGTTCACTAAATCGAAAGTGCACTTTTGGTATAGCCAGTTTTCCGAAGCACATTAGAGTGGGGATATGGAAATATATCCTTTTCCTGTAGTGCTATCTCAGAGTTAGTATATTTAAGTAGGGGGGTGTGGGGGCAGGTGTTGGGGGTGCTTGCCCCCCTGCAAAATACTGTTTAAAGTATTTTTTTTTTGTTTTTTTTCTGTTTATGATGTAGTGCACTTTTGCTTTAATGGGTCTTGATGTTTCTTGTCCAAGATAGTGAAATTTCAATCAAGAAGCATATATATATATATATATATATATATATATATATATATACACACACACATGGGTGTACTTCAACTTAACAAAATGCCACTTACCTGAATTTTAAATGTTCGAGATGATAACACCAAACTTGCAGTTAACGAAAACCCACAACACTGATATTTTCATCACCAGGGAAAGGAGGCAGTCAGCCAGCATTCAGCAGTTTGCCCTTTTCGCTACTACAGTGCAGTCTTGGAGTTGGTATATTTAGTTGAGGGGGTATGGGGTGTGAGGGGTGAAGCCCCCCACTTGGATGGGTTTGATATGCTTCCATTTGTTATTTTGTCCATGTTGGCCAACTGCCTCCTTCACTGGTAAAAATATTGGTGTTGTGGGTTTGGTGTTATTGTCTTGGTCATTTAAAATCTGGGTAAGTGGCATTTTGTTAATCTGAAGTAGAGCCATATATACATATACATATATATATATATATCTATCTATATATATATATATATATATATATATATATATATATATATATATATGTGTGTGCATTTGCTTTCATTTATATGCATATGTGAAATACTGTAGCTCTCTTTTTAGTATTTGTGTTGACCATTTGTAATTGATTGATTTCTGTCTCAGTGGAAGGGAAAGTAGATGATCAATGATAAGTGAAGAATACTTTTTCTTGAACTAATCATTCATCATGACTGCAAAGCAATGCATCTTCAAGTATTTAATTTATTTACATATTTTTTTATTTATTTATTGACATTTTTTTAACCAGGTTAGTCCAGCTGAGCCAGGGGCTCATTTTCAGTGGGGAACCAAGGAGAAAAGCTCCAGAAAATTAACAATTATTACAAAAGTTACAAAGATATAATCAACAGATAACATAACACATAAGTCTACTAACAAGTAATAGCATGACATAACATGTCTATTAACAGGTAACAAATCTATAAATATTAAAAAATATTAAAAAAACAGTATGACATTCAGTGGAATACCATAGATGAGGTCATTCCAATGTACAAAGAGTCAATAGTAATACAAGAACCTAAAGTAACAGAAGGTGCAGGGTATATGAGGAAAAATAAATTATGTAGATAAGAAGGGAGAATAAGTCAAGTGGGCAGTAGCGGATTGTGGCATCGGATTGCAGGACTACAACCCCCCAGCTGTGTGAAGAAAAAAGAAAAGCGCATCTTCTAAAATAAAATATTTTTTTAAATTAGGAAACCTGGCTGGCTTGGTATAAAAACAAGTCCGACTGACTCGCAAAGTCCCGGAACTCGAACTGTGCATGCTCGTTGCTCTGCGAGTTCCGGGTTTTTTTTTCTTTTTTGCTGCCTGATGGACTGTTTCTGACTGCTGTAAAGGCAGTCCAGACTATGGGGAGTTCTGCATCAGAGTGTGATGCCCAAAACTCCGTGCGGTAACCGCACAGTAAAGTGGAAGGGGGGGCGGACTGCCACATTCGCAGGCATGTACCATGACGTGAATGGCAGGGTGACTACTGATTGGTTCTCACTGTCTTTCTGAAAAAGAGAGTGAGAAACAATCGTTATTATCAGGCAATATGCAGAACAAGACAGGTACTTTTGCCTTTGGCTTTTGTTCTTGCTACCATACGTATGTGCAGGTACACTAGTGCTATTGCTGCCTACTAGCATATTAATCTATCTCACTGAGACTCACTCTATCTGTGATGATGGCAGACCAGTCTGTGTGTGTGACTTTCTTCCCCAGCTTTACTTATTTAATGGCTGCAGGAAATTACATTTGTTTTGCCCGGCTCGGCTCCAGTTCTCTCCTCAAGGTAAATGTAAATGAAAAGAATGTGATGTGATTTACTTACAGGCTGCAGTTGCCAGTTGTGTATGTATTGTAAGTCTAAAGAAACTGCTTACAGTTGTGTATCGGCGATTCGGCAGGAGCAGACTACTTATTTAACACAGGCAGTCAGGCAGGTTATGTTTGTTTAAATAGTGCTTACTTACTTTAACAGTCGGCAGGAGTGTGTTAACGGCCAGCTTCTCATTTTCTGTTTGTCTTGTTTACTTTAATGGCAAAAGTGTGCATGCGGACATTCAACTTCTCATTATTATGTGTGTGTACTTGTAATCTACGTGCTAGCCTAGTTTAAATCAGGTTTATTTATATGCAACTGACTGTGCTGCTAATTCAAGGGTTTATGAGTTTAGTTGCTGCTAAATTACTTAATAAATGAGTTTGTATTTGGTTTTACGTATACTGACATAATTTGCACTGAGAACTTAAGACGTTTGATAGTAGTCCTCCTTAGTATACCTAAATGTCTGTGCTTACTTTAATGGAAAGTGCTAATGGCCAGCATCTCCTTTACTGTTTGCTTTGCTTACTTTGACGGCAGGAGTGTGCGTGTGCCGTGCGCCAATTTTTCATACTCTGTGCTTACTTTAACAGTAAGAATGTGCTAACAGCCAGCTTCTTATTTACTGTTTGCTTACTTTAATGGCAGGATTGTGCTACATTTGCTGTGTGCAACAGATTCTTTAAATTTAACGGCCGGCTGCTGCAGGCAGGAGTCTGAGCTTTCATTTACTTATGCTTACTTATTGGCTAAAGTTGTGTAATGTATCAGTAGGAGCAGCTTACATTACAAGCCAGTTTTGCATTTACTTATTGTGGTGGCCGTGTTTCTCATTTACTTATTGTGGTGGCTTTGCTGTGTGTGTGCACTAAGCAGACATGGTCGTTATTGTTGAACTACATTAACTACTTTAGAAAACAGAAAATAAAACTGTTCCTCTCTTTGTGCTTAGGATTTTATTTATTATCAATTTTGTTGCCTGCATTCCAGTAATGTTGCTTATAAAGGACAGGACACTGATGAAGTCCGGCACATATTATGGCAAAACGTAGGTCATGTGTCTAATAACTTGAATCAAATCCTCAGAACCTGCCTAAGAAAATCATGACTTTGGAATGCTAAAGGCTATATGGTGTAAATGCTTTTTCATTTAAAGAGGACCCCCCCTCCCCCGAGTTTTAAGATCTTAGATTCATGCATATAAATTAAGAAATAATAAGCCAATATTACTTATAAATGTTAAATGGTCAGAGATCATGTGTGCTAGCTCAGTCTGTTACTTAAATGGCGCTTCACTGATGTGCTCATTAATTTAGAACAGTTTTTTCCCCTTTTGTTAGATGGTGCTGTGAAAGAGGAAGTTGCTACACATTACACATGCATGGTAAATAAGTGCTTTTGCTAGAGCAGGCTGACTCATACATGGCACCATTAAGATTAGAGTGTGACAAACACTATTAACCACCTTATTAGATACATAAATACAATTATGTACCTTGCTGAGAAGAAAAATCAGTATATTAGCTGGAAACTCTGCATGAGTGTCAGTTCTTACGCTTCAGTAAAGCAGTGCTAATGGTGACTGTATAAATACAAGATTAAGATTGAGATTCACATTAGTCAGGCTTGGAATATGGTGATATAGTGTTAATCTTTAGTGCAGAGGGAATGTGTCACTGACTGTATGCAAATTCATGAGGGAGTTAAGTCCTGTCTTTTACATGCAGACAACATGTGCCAGATTATTAATTATACACAATGATATCACTTGTTCTAGTACCTCATCTAAAGCACACAAGTGGCAGCAGAAGTAAAAATCTATTAATCAGTCATCTCTTTCAATAAACACAGCACCCCAGAGTGTTTTACTTCAGTATAAAGCTGCTTCTATTTGCACTTTTTTGTATTTTCACTTCAGTACTGCACAGTTCATTGTGTTTGGATTTCTTGAGGTATCTCCCTTGGAATTGTGCCCAATCCCTTAGTGCAACTTAGTACATGACTGTTAGTTGATGACAAGCTGTAGATCAGCAGTGTGGCACAGATACATAAATAAGGGGGGGGGGGGGGTCAAAGACTTAAAACATATGCAAAACAGAAGGCAGAGTTCATTATCATGCCACTCTGATGCACCACTTGCTTTGCTGAGATAGACTGAATTGCACTTTTCAGGCTTAATAAGATAGTTCATCTCTGTTGCTATTAATCTTAACTGGTCTGTACCGGACTGGTGCACTATCATCATATTTTGATTAGTTTGTGCTTAAAAGTTGGCATCCCACAATTCCATTGGATTGGGCGGGATTACATAATTATGTATGCAAATGGTATGTTAATCAGCCTACAGATGTGTACCTATTTTTCAGGGCCTTTGTCCAGATTTTTGATGTTTCCAAGTTGAGAGGTATGGTGTCTGTGTGTCTACGTGTCTGTATATTATGCTCCATACAGGTTCTTTTTTTTTACTGCCAGCATAGCTACTTATCTACAGGCTGCTCAGCTATTATAATTAGTTAATACATGTGTTATCATTTAGTGCAAGCAAGTGATCATAGGAAGTGGTTATTGTAGCCTGCAAATCAATTTTCTAGCTCATTAGTCTGTTGTGATGCTTTGATCTGCTGCATATGCCAAAATGCACTTTATATTTTCACTTCCTGACTTTAACTGACTTGACACCCAAATATGAAATTTTCAGTGATTTACTTGATTGCCATTTGTTTAGTTTGCCATATATGCATTCCATCTTTCTTGACTGTTTCTGTCAATGAGCATTACCAATTATAACTTATAGATTTGGTTTTATTACAGTATAATTTAGAAGTACATGTGTATTTGTTGTGGCATAGTTCACTTCCGCTTTTTTACCATGAACTTACTTTCGGCCTAACTTTAACTGAAAATGAATAGAGATGTTGTAGCTGTATAAGCAGAAAATATTGTTGAAGACTCACCTTAAAAATCCAAGATTAAAGGGAATGTGCAATTGTTTAATAAGTATGCTGGCTACTTGCACAACTTGAGGTAATTTTAAATGTATTTTATAGCAGCTGGAACTGGTTCCCTTAATTTTTATTGCTGTACTGTCAGTATACTTTCAAGTTTCATTTATTCAGTTGTTTCTTGTGAAGAAACCATATTTATGATGTTTTATGCATGGATATTTATTTTAAACTGGACATTGTAGATTTAGAAATGGAAATAAAATGGTTAAAGACCGGAACTGTGTGGCGGCAAACTGTTACTGTAGCCCATTCTTTCTACTCCTCTGCAACAGGTGAAATCTCACTCCTCCTACAAAACATTATTCTGCATGTATTGCTCCCAAAATTTCCATTTTTTCTGTGTAATTTATTTGCTCCTACCATCTTTTAAAGATCTCGCTTCCATTTTTTTTTAGAACAGTTACAATGTTCATTACTTCACATACAGTTAACTTAGACTTTGATTTCCATTTTCTAGTAAATGCTTTTTGGCAACCCCCAGAATTAAACGTAATAAGGCCTTGCTATGTCTAGACAATTCAAAACCTGTATCCCAGCTCAAAAAATATTTCCTTAGTTACAACCATTTACTTACCCAGTATCCCTGGCAGATTACTCTATAGAGAATTTCTAAAGTCTGCTAGCTCATTACACTCCTAAAACATATGTTCCCAGTTACCTCTGTTTTCTTTCCCATTTCTCATTTAATTACATCTAACCAGCTGATCAACACTGAGCTCAGCATTTTTAATGTATTGTCATAAATTATTACTGAATGGCATATTGAATGTTTGGCTGTGCTGTCAGTTGCTCTTGCAAGTTTTTTTCTCTAGTTTGAGGGTGTGATAAATAGGATCATAGGAGGTTACTAGGCTAATGCCCCTGGGGCCCTTACACGCCTAGCCAAGAGTTTATCCCCGAAAAGAAACCTCAGTCTGTACTTGTCGCCACTGTCAATGAAGAATACTGGTGGAAGTTGGAAAGCAATGTACATGACTGTTAAGTGACATAAGAGAAATCATTAAAGACTGAAGTTAGAATGTAATGACAGACATTGGAGTTTCAGACTTCATATACCCTTCAGAAAACTCATGCTAATGCAAAACCTGTTATTCTATCAACTTTCTAAGTTTGTAAGAAGAGAAATATTTAAAAATTGTCCCTATTTTTGGTCCTTTGTCCCACTTTTATGCATAGTTTTGTCCAGATTTCTTGTTCTAAGAGTTTGAGAGGTATGTTGCAAGATATATATTGTTGAATCTGACTCAGGCTAAAATCTGCTCATCATAAGTAACCTTAAATAAATGCTCACAAGCCTGAGTGATGTTTTATACTGGCTAATGCAGCTTGAAATACACAGAAGGTGTAACTAGGCTAGGTATACATACAAACATACAGAATGAAACTCTGTGTACTGTAGACTGCAGTTTGAAAGCTTATGTGTACATTGTAAGTAAATGTATGGCAATGTGGATTTTTTACTCCTTTTACCTTATCAGAGATGTTTATCTCAGTATACTGTTATGTATGTTATTGTTATGTATCTATATCTTTGTTAGTTGGATCTTTTCTCCCCAGGCCTCATTGAAAAAGGGTTTTATTGCTCAGTCGGATTTTCCCAGTAATCAAATGCAATAAATTAAATTTCCATATAGCAGCTACCTACACTATATGTTGTCGCAGCTTACACATGTCTTTGAGAGGAATAGAAATGCTAAACAGACCTAGAGCTAGGTTGGAATCTTAAAACTGTCCAATGGAAAGGAAGGGCAAACTACAATGTGTAGCTGACCATGCTATACTGTAAGTAGGCAATATGAGACAGAGAATAGTTGGAGTTTTTTGAGTCTGTCAATATATGACAAGTAAGGCCTAGGATCCTCTTTGTGAGGCTCTCTAGTTGTTTTATGTACCCTATCTTCTGCCTGCTCCTTTTGTACTGCCATCTCAGTTCTACAAGAAACAGTTTCTTCATCAAGGATAATTGTAAACTGTTTTATTGATGCTTAACCCCATCTGTACTGGTTAGCAGTAGCACTGAATATTAAGCTAGTCCCAGTAATGCTGGCATAACAAGGAATATGTGTCCATTTTAGATGATGCTGGGCCAGTTAAGTGATATCATCTTGAAAGTTAGTCAGCCACAGTATTTGTATGCCAGTGAGGCGAGATTAGGTTGGTTTGGACATGTGCTGAGGGAGGGATACTGGGTATATTGGGAAAAGCATGATAAGGATGAAGCTGCCAGGTAAGAGAAAAAGAGGAAGGCCTAAGATAAGGTTTATGGATGTGGTGAGAGAGGACATGCAGGTGGTTGGTGTGACAGAGCAAGATGCAGAGGACAGGAAGAAATTGGAAAATTATCCGCTGTGGCAACCTCTAACGGGAACAGCTGAAACAGAAGACTACAAGCACTTATTTGGAACCAGGTGGGGTCACATGAATAGTGTTTGCTTGGGAAACTTTAAAACTGTCCCTTTTGAGCCTCCATGAAAAAGGGGGGGGGGGATCCAGTATGACCTGATGTGTTCCAGACCAGACCATAGCTTCTCATCAGGTGCAGAAACATAGTATGAAGTACTGTTTGCAGCATACCACAGAGGTACGTCTTCAACCTGTATATACAAGTAACAATGTGTGCTGTGTAGAGTATTTAGCATGTGCCATAGTGACTTGACCATTTATTTCATAGCCCCACCTATTTTTCATTGGCCACACCCCTTCCCATTGGCAACACCCATTCAGCTGTCTCCTGCAGCTCCCCTTTGATTTGAAGTCACCAGCCATCACTGCAAGTGGGGGGGGGGGGGGTTGACAAGGGCAGGACCAAGTCTTTTGTAGATAAAGTTTAAGTTCTTGTTTGAACAGGTATTTTTGAGGAGTGCTTCTTATATTGAGAGGGAGTAAGTTCTAAGCATGAGCTATGGAGTATTTATAAAGGGACTTTCCAATGTTTTTATTGGATTTCTATGTGTCAAGGAGGTGTTTGCTGGTAGTGCAGAAGTGGTGTTGGGGGTTATAGTAGGACAGTTGATTAGAGATGGAGGTCCAGAAAGAGGGATCATTCAGGAGAGAGCGTGCAATATATAGTTGAGAAAGAAGTCATTTTTTATGGAATTCAGGCCATTGGAGTGTCTTAAGGGCAAGGCAGTGATGGGATTTGTATGGAGGATTGGAGGCAAATCTGACTATTTTGTTATATGTTTGCTCTAGTTTGGAGAGAAGAGATGTTTGAACATTAGTAAAGACAGGGGGCAGTGTAAAGAAGACAGGGTAGAAGGATTGATTGAGCTGGGGAGGGTTTGGAGGAGGGTATAAGAAAAGTTTGGTTGTGATAGAGAAGACCAGGTTTCTGTTGGGTTGTTGTTATACATTGCTGGACATGTATATCAAATTTTAGTTCATCATCAATGATTACTCCAAGTAGTTTGGTATGGGGTTCAGGTTTGATAGTGGTGTTGTTCAGGGAGGTGATAGCAAAGGTGGGTTTGTGCAGAGCAAGTGTTTTAGGATGGAAGCGAAGGAGTTTAGTGTTTTTTTTTTTATTTAGTATGAGTTGATTATTCGAAAACCATGCTTCAACAGAGGAGAAGGTGTGTTGAGTGAGAGCTAGAAGTTCAGGAATGCTGTGGGCAGAGGCGATGAGAGTGGAATCATTGGCATATTGTAGAAGAGTTGAGAGGTTAGTAGCAGAGTGAAGTTTGTTAGTGAAAATATGCACATATAATTGCAACCTCTCTGCAAAGAACACTGACTATAAAGTCATACTGTTAATTCTTCTGTTTAGTACCTCATGCTACATTTTCCAGTGAAATTAATCTTAAATTTCCTGTATCCATATGATGGCAGAGAAAATGATGTGCTCATTTTGCAGTGAAATTCCATCCAATTTCAATTTTCTTTAATAAAGTTTCACTTTAACTAGGGTATCATCTATGTAAACACTATCAGATTTTGGGAGGTATACCAATTTCAAAGTCATGATTTTGTGATATTTATACTGTTGATCTGTGGTAGTTTAAGACATCGTTGTTTATTATGTCATATTAGATGAATGTGAAACATTTAGAATGCAGTCTGCATCTTCCTCTCATTACTATTACACTGCCTTTCTTCTCAGTCTCACCTAAACTGTTGAAAGGAAGGGTCACTTATAATTTTCTCCTCCTTCATCAAAGACAGCATTGTGTGCTCTGAGCTGCTTGTTTCTGACCTTCGAAGTGTAACATCACTAGATGACTGCCCCTTATAACCAGATGCACTTTGGTCAAAGCCTGCACCTCAGTTCACTCATCCTTAATCCCACTAAGGCCTTTTCCATTGCACTTTATTTCACAGTGACTTATTACTGGGTTACTCTGCATTGCTTAAACATATATCCTTGATACATAATATCGCTCTGTGCAGATTTATTTAATTGAAAATTGTGTTTATAGGTTCATAGGTTCATGCGTTTATGCTAAACTAATGACCACCAGGGTCTTCATAGGGTCAGTACAACCCAATGCAATTTTATCCCCAAATTCCTTGGACACCTGTAGGGTGGGTATGTTAGTAAATAGGCAGTTAAGGGTTATGTGCGTGTTGGGGGGGGTATGCTAGTTGGAAATAATTTACTTATTGTTGACCTCAGTTCATCAGAGACTTGTGGGCCAGACCAGGGGTGAACTTGCAATTTCCCATCCAGTGATCAAGTTTTTTTTTTTCCCTGAATAGGGTCAGGGACAATCTCTGCTTCATGTAGATGATGAGCTTTTCCCATAGTGCTGGAATCCTTTGAAACACATATCCATCTCTCCAGCATATTTGTGTATCTTCTTCTTCTTTCAGCATTTCCCGGTTAGGGGTCGCCAAAGCAGATCACCTGTCCGCTCATGATTGGCAGTGGAGTTTTGCGGTGTTGAGTTGCCTGCCTAGCACCCAATCTTTCACAGAAGGCACACACATGCACGCACTCATACCTAGGGCCAATTTAGAGTGTCCATTCCACCTACAGCATGTCTTTGGGATATAGGAGGAAACCAAAAAACCCGGAGAAAACCCACGTGACAACAGGGAGGACATGCAGACTCCGCACGGAAGGCACCCCAGCTGAGGATCGAACCAAAGAACCTCTTGCTGTGAGGTGGCATTGCTAACCGCTGCACCACTGCAGCCACACTTCCAGCATGTTTGTTTATATCACAGGCAAAGTTCAATATCTAGTGCTTCTGGTGCTTTTTATTTTAGTGATGTGCAAGAGATCCATCACAGTTACATGTGAAGATGCCTTATATGCTAAGCATAGATTATCTCTCAGTAACTTGTTGGAGACTGAGTACACAGGGCCTTAAGGCAGTCTGTGTAAGACAGGGCATTCATACCCAGTACACTTCATTTAAGGAACCTTTGAGGGCATTCCTACTGTTGCAAGTGCCTGGTTAGGTACATGTCAAAAGGGGCATTATACTTAATGATGGGTCTAATAAGGACTGAGTCAAGTGGTACTATAACTTCCTTGGAAATGGATGCCATACCCTTGCTTATGTGTTGGGTAACATAGAATGATATTCTTGTTATCTTGACTACATGTTGGTTGAAAGCCAGATTACTCTGTACATATACCCAGATCCCTAACAATTAGTTATATTCTTGGCTTGTTTTATTGATTTAGTAATTAGCTTTGGTGGATGATTTCCCAAAGGGCACTATATGCATTTTTCTGCATTGAATTTTAAACCGTGGCTTTAGCACCAGTCATTTGTTTGAGTTCGACCATCTTGTAGGATGTTGGCAGTATGGGTGCAGTCTATGATAGCTCACAAATGACACTCATCTGTGAACTTGGTAAGCCAGAGGCCTTTGAAATTAGCCTTGATTTCCAAGAAGAATTGAACCCTAGGGTACTCCACTGTTAAACAGTTTCATGGTGAAGATGGTCTAACTAATCCTGACTTCTTGGGTCCTATCTGTAAGCAAGACAGCAATACAGTGAATTATATAAGGATTTATGCATAGTTCTAAGGGTTTGTCAACAATACCTGAGTGGGGTATTGTATCAAGCACCTTGATGAGGTCAAAGTAGGGAGTAATGCCCCATTTTCCTCTCATCCATAGCTTTGATGACCTTCTCAAAGAAATATACCGGGTTGAGTAGGCAAGACCTTCCCTTAACTAAGTCAAACTGAATAGGTGGGTCTAGTGACTGTAGGCTGCCAATGCCCTTGTTGATTATATCAATGATAATTCATTCTATGGCTTTGCATATCAGACTTGTCAGACTGATGGGTCTGTAGTTCCTGGGGATGGCTGATGGTTCATCTGTATGAAGAGCGATGACTATAGTGGCCTTTCATTTACTTGGCACATAACTTGTTTTGATGCTGTAGTTGAAGAGTGCCTGCAGTAGTTCTGCAGGTCATGTTTTAGGGTATTTAGGAGGCAACCAGGGATACTGTCAGGGCCCATTGAAGCAGCTTTATAGACAGTGAGCACCACCAGGATCTGTACTTTGATGATAGCTGGGGGGGATATGCTCAAAGCGATTTCACAAGGGGTAGAGAGGGGAGTGGGGAGGTGAAGGTAGAGCTAAATCCAGTAGATCCTCTATGTCTCCATGGTCAGTGGAGGTTGTGCCATTTACCTCCAGTTCTGCTCATTGCTGCATGTTGCCTTCAGTTTTGCTGACATTACTGAAGAAGGCCTTGTGATTGTTCTTAGCCTGGGAGGCTATCCTGACCTCGTAACTGGCCTTGTTGGACTTTAACAGAATTGTTAATTTCTTGTTTAGTTGAGCCAGAAAGCTCTTGTCTCTATGATTTCTTCTGATTTCTGAGTCTGACCATGATTTTTTTTTCCTTTGTTATATACACTGTTAACGTAAGGATTCCCCAGTGGGAACTGATTTTTAGTTTTAGATCTGGGCTTACTTCTGGTAGGTATGGCAGCCTTAATGCAGCCATTCACATGTTTGTACAGGGTTTCTGTAAATAATTCTGCATAGGTAGTTGTGTCCTCTGAGTTTGGGGGGGGCCATGATTTGTAACAAACTGTCACTTAATAGGATGTAGCCTGCTTTAGAATAGTTCCTAACTGTCACAGTTTAGTTGGGTTATCTGGGTTGATTTGTGTTTCGAGGGAGACCACTTTGTGGTCCCACCTCACCACTGAGGATGTGACATAGGCTGGGTGTATGTATGCAATGCTCTGTCATTTTGTTAAGTACTAGGTCCAATATATTTTTCTTCTGGTTGGGGTTTGCACTATCTGATCCAGGGTGTTTGTTTTGATAAAGTCCAGGAAACGTGCCCGCGAGTTACAGCCAGTTATGTGCCCCAGTAAGTTAGTTAAAGTCACCCATAAGTAGGGTATTTGGTTGGATGGTGATAACCTCTAGTAGGTCTAGGTAAGAGTTGTGAGCTTTGTGGTTCATAGAGATTGACTAGTAGTAATAGCTGGCCAGGATATGGTAATGAACCTTATCTATGGAGACTTGTGCACTGATGAATTCTAGGACATTGTCCTGTTTAACAAACTTGTAATTGTATCTGCTGCTAATGTAAAGAAACCTCCAGCTATAGCCAGTCTGAGCTGCTTTTGGTGTAAATGTGTGGAAGGCATTGTAGCCTTCTACTGCCGGAATACTTTCTGTGGTTTTTAAACCAAGTCTTAGCAACAGCACAGATGACTACATTTTCCAGAGTGAAAAGAGCGTGTAGGGTGTGAAGTTTCTTGTTTAGGCTCACAACACTGAGCAGTAACACCTTAAGGATTGGATTCTATTGGACTGAAAAAAAAACTAAGCTATTTTTTAAAATTATTTTCTGTTCGTACTATGGAGTCAACTTTGGTGTAGGTAAAATCCAGCTCAATGCATGTACCTTTCTGTGACATATATTCAGAGAGATTCATAATGTCTCTTTTCATATATTCCAGTGAGGTATGCCATTTACACCCACATGGACTATGATAAAATCATATTAGAACCTGCTGTGCAGTGACTTGAATGCATGTGTGTATAATACTGTGGATCCTAGCTCCGGCTAGGCAGCTAGGGATCTCCTTGTCCAGCCTCATGAGATGGGCATTTGAGTGCCATACAATAGTATTCCCTATGACAAGATAACTAGTTAAAGTGTTTGCTTCCTTATAGACTTCATGTGATGTTAGGTGTTGCTTTTGGTGTGTGCTGTTGTGATCACTGAGGATAGGTGCTACCATTTCATGGCTTAGGAGGTCTTTGAGTTTGGAGAAGCTTCTTTTAACTGCCTCAGCATAAGATCTATGTGCGTGTGTTAAGTGATGTGTGTGTGTGTGTGTGTGTGTGTGTGTGTGTGTGTGTGTGTGTGTGTGTGTGTGTGTGTGTGTGTGTGTGTGTGTCTGTGTGCGTCTGTGTGCGTGTGTGTGTGTGTGTGTGTGTGCGTGTGTGTGTTCTTGACAACCTTGTCTGTAAAAGAGATTTTTGCCTCCAAGGAAGTAACAAGGAAGTAATGTATGTACACCTCTCAAATACTGCATTAGACAATTGCTACATCGTCGCTCTTTTTGTCAAACTAAAACCTGAGTGTTGCATTTTTTTTTCTTCACTTGAAAAGCTGAGTGGGTAGGGTACTGGTTTCTGGTACAGGCCCAGGACGCTGGTTTACAGGGGTCACCTGAGCAGAGTCTAGAGTTAAGGCTAGGTGTAAGATATTGCTATGATCTGATATTAATGCAGTTTGATGCCTTAACTAACTACCCTAAGCTTAGCTCCATGGAAAGCCTTTCTGTACTACAGGTTAATGTCCAAAGTGCTAGCTTTATACGTTTGCTTCTATACAGGGTACTGCAAACTGACACTGTGGGGAAAACAGCTCCACGAAAACATGCCTAATTTATAACAGACAGAAAGAAGCTGAAAACTAACTCCCCTGCCCTCTGACCAATAAATGACTACACTGGGGTGTTTTGCAACTCAGAGACACCATGTAAATGACTTATTCCCAAGATGGATGATCCTGGAGCTTCTTTATGTCAAAGCAAAGCAAAAGTACCTCTCAAGTACAGATTAACACAAAACAATGAAGTCCCTTAAAAGATCTCTCGCTGTAGAATCTCACTCTAAGCCTCTCTGTGTATTTTCCAGTTCTGATAGATTAGGCTATTTTACTGCCACTAAAACAGCATTCTCAGTTTTCTTAATATAAAAAAACACTTTAGTTAGCCAAAAGTGAAAAGAAAGTATCAGAAACCAATGAAGCAAGTAGCTGCAGCAAATAGTTCTCACACTTGGGCTTCAGACCAGTTGTTTTACATTAGGAAGGTTTGTTGCATGCACTGTGGTGGCAGGACAGGTAGCTTTCATCCTTCTAAGTTGGGAACTGCTGATTGAGAGCCCAGTGTCTGTTATTCTTAAAGTGTATTAGTTCTGGTTTAAGCACTTGGGCTTCAGGCCAGTTATTTTACATTAAGAAGGTTCGTGATCTGCACTCTTGTGGGAGAAGAGGCTGGACTCTGCCCTTCTGAGCTGGGAATTTCTGGTTAAAGGTTTATAGTGCCTGAATATTTGAACTGTATCTTACTGAAATTGGTACACCTGGTTTGCTGTAGCATAGACTAGACCCAGGCCTGCTGAATCTAGCTTTGTTTATATGCTTGTTGTTTGTTTGCTTGTTATTTCCCTGGAACGCTAATTCCACCTAATACGCGGCTTCTCAGCGCTTCTGTGGATCACTAGTGATATCTGCATTGCTTACTGTAATTATTTCCTTGTTTCACTTGAAAGAAAGTTACTGTTTGTCGTTTTTGCATTTAAGTTACCTGTAACACATTGCACTTAAGTTACCTGGCACTTGTTCACTAAAGCAATTATATAAGTCAGCACTAAAAATTAAAAGCACTACACCCTCACTCCCCACTGGCCCTTGTTTTCAATTATTAAGGAATTCCCAATATTATTCTAGCATGTCCAAAGGTCAGTTGTCAATCTCCTCTCTGGTCCAGCTGGTGAATCTGGGAATCTTGAGGCAATGTTACAACTGCCTCATGTACACAGACAACCCTCTCCTCCTCCCAACAAATTCCAACACATGTGAGAGATGCAACCATATAGCCAAGCTGGAGGCTAAGCTCTCTCAACTCAGTACTGGCATAACCAGTCAGGAGGAAAAGGAAACCACACTCACTACAATTCCAGTCTCACATAGACCTACCAGGACAGCAAACCAAACACATAATCACACAAAAACATACTCGGAAGCTCTAAATAAAGATCTGCCTAAGCAGCAGAGACCTCCAAAGCAGACACCCAAGCAACTGCTACCACAAAACAAAACACGTGCAACACATATCTCACAAAGCATGTGTGCCGAACAGTCGCAGCCCTTAAGACTAAACAACACACCTGATACACTTGTAATAGGTGACTCTATTGTCAGGTACACTGACGTCCCGCTCACCAGGCTGAACAAGGAGAGGGTCATGGCGAGCAGCCTGTCGGGCGCTAGGATCCGCCACATAACACAAGCACTCAGGTCACTCCAAGGCAAGTACAAATATGACTCGGTCATTGTCCATGCTGGTGTGAATGACCTGAGACATACCTCCCTGGACTACATGAAAAGAGACATAAAGGAGCTCTCTGAGCATGTAGCCCAGGCCGGTATGACCCTGACCTTGAGTAGCATCTTACCCTCACCAAGAATGATGCCACAATATGAAGACAAGATGATCAATTTCAACAACTGGCTTAAGTACTGGTGTCATTCAAAGGGGATCCAATGCCTGTCAGCTTGGGATGATATGCTCGACAAGCCACGATGCTTCGCTAGGGACGGCTTGCACCTGTCACCCCTGGGCTTTTGGATATTGGCAAAGGCTCTTGCTACCCCCATAGTGCCTTTTTTAGGCAAGGCTCAAAAGACAAACCCACCTCCATAGGTATCACAAGGGATAAGAAACTAAGAGTAATGCTACTCAATGCCAGAAGTCTAAACCTCAAGTTGCACACACTCGAAACTCTCCTTAGCATGGAGAACATCGATATCTGTGCAATAACAGAAACCTGGTTCAGGGCTCCCGAGAGCACTCCAGCACTACCAGGTTATACCTCATACCATGCTTTTCGGCCCCAAAACTTGGACCGAACCACAAAAGGAGGGGGAGTATCGATATTCATCAAAGATACCCACACCTTCAGGTTGGTGGCAAAGCACGAAGCATCAGAGACTATCCATGTGCAACTAACAGTGGGTAAAACTGCCTTCCAGTTTATAGCCTGCTAGAGACCACCCTCCCAAACCCAGGAACCCCACTCAGCCTTCCTGAGAACACTGGAAAATATGAAGGTCTCTCCAAATACCATTATATTGGGTGACTTCAACTACCCAAACATAGACTGGGAGCATTACTCTAGCTCCAACACCCTAGCCCAAAGGTTTCTAGAATTTATAAACTCAAATGCTATGGAACAACTTGTTACCACTCCCACAAGAGGGGAAAACATACTGGACCTGATCATCACCAACATGGGGACTCTATGCTCCAGACCAGAAGTGTATCCCTCACTGGTAAGATCAGACCATAAACTAATCTCACTGGATATTCACATCCCGACCCCGCCCCCTGCCCAGAAAACCACAGTGAAAAACTTCTCTAAAGCAAATTTCACACTCCTCAAAACCGAGGAGGAATCCTTCAAAGCCCCCGGGCCTGTGGAAAATACGGCCCAGACCGCAGAATCCTTTATAAACGCATTCTATGAACACCTTCAGGAATGCATGGATCATGCAATCCCAAATAAAACCAAGACCCAATCCTCCAAAGGCAGACGTTCTGTCTGGTGGTCCCCAGCCATAAACAAACTATACAATGGAAGGAGGAAGCTACTAAATGATAGAGCAAAATCCCAAAAAGGGAAGGCATCACTGATCAGTATTAGCAAAAAACTACGGGCACTCATAAAATCATCTAAGGCCAGCTTCGAGAGAAAAATTGCACAGGACACAAAGGATAATCACAAGGCTTTCTTTAGTTATGTTAGGAACCTGGGTGGTAATTCCCAGATATGCTCAGAATTAGTCCAAAATGACAAAAAATACACTGAACCCACAGACATTGCCAACATCCTAGCTGACAGGTTCAGCGCAAACCCCCCCCCTCCCCACCAAAAGGGCAAATATCTATCCCAGCAGAGTGCTGCCCCGCTGACATCTCAGATGCTCAGGTAAGAGCTGCCCTCTCCAAAGCAAAAAACACAGCATCAATGGGACCAGACGGTGTCCCGGGCTGAGTCCTACATGAACTCCAAGAAGAGCTAAACCCAAACATAAAACTACTGTTAAATCTCAGCCTTACTACAGGATATGTGCCCAAAGAGTGGCGTACAGCAACAGTGGTCCCTCTCTATAAAGGTGGTGCCTCAACGGATCCTGAAAACTATCGCCCCATAAGCCTGACTAGCTTGGTCTGCAAAGCTATGGAAAGGATCATCATGGACCTCATAAATAAAGATATTGGGGACCTACAGACACTGGATTCTACCCAGTAAGGCTTTGTTAAGGGCAGATCCTGCCTCTTAAACCTGGTTGATTTCTTTGAAACAGTCACCAAGGCTATTGACGAGGGGAAGGTGGTCCACACAGCTTACCTGGACCTCGCAAAAGCCTTCGATACAATACCCCACTCGGGCATTATAGATAAGCTCACCAGCTTAAATATAAACCCCTATGTCACTAGATAGATTGCAACTGGCTCAAGGACAGAACCCACATGGTTAGAATTGCTGGAGCCATGTCAGACTCCAAACCAGTTACAAGTGGTGTCCCACAAGGCTCAGTCCTGGGACCTCTCTTGTTCGGTATATTTCTCAGAGGTACAGGCCAACACAGAAGGACTGTGGCTGACCGAGTTCACAGATGACTGCAAACTGGGCACCATAATTGACTCTCCAGCCGACACATGCATCCTACAAAAGGGCCTCATAGAAACAGACAACTGGTGCCAGAGCCATGGCCTCAAGCTAAACGCCAAAAAGTGTATAGTCATCCCATTTGGCAAAAACAAAGTGCCCACAAATTACCACATAGGTGGTAATCCATTAAGTACAGAAGAAGTAATTAGGGACCTGGGGACCCAAGTTGATAGCAATCTCTCATCTGACAACCACATGGCCAAAGTGGTTAGAAAAACATTTTATATAACCCATCTAATCATGAAGGGATTCACATCTAGATCAGGGGAGGTCATCATGCCTCTTTACTCATCCCTCATCAGGCCCATAATTGAGTACAATGCCCCTTTTGGGATGTACCTTACCAGACACCTGCAGCAACTGGAAAGACCCCAAAAGTACCTCACCAAGAGGATCAAATGGCTCAAACAGATGCCATATGCTGCCCGGTTAAAGAAACTCCAGCTCTACTCAGTGGCATATCGCCTGTTCAGAGGCGATCTATGAACCTATTAGTATTTACTTCACTTGGTATTGACACTAGAATCCACAGAACATCCATTACTGTGACTGCCATTGTTTTCCTTCATACTTGTAATCTTGCAGATGTCTAGCATAGTTATAGGAAGTACAGAGATCTAGTATATGATAAAACATGATTTATAGATATAGAGATCAGGTGTATATAACTGATTTTCCAATTGCACCCTTCTTAGGATCTCGTTTTGCTTTGTTGGTGTTGTTGCAATGTTTTTGTAAGCACACAGATAGTGTTTTAAGCATAATGCCTAGTGTTCTATCTGAAAAGATCACTAAGGAGTAAAATACAAATATATGCCATTTTAAATATTATACAGCAGTCTTTACACATACTTCTCAGTTTCTGTTTACATTATTTTTTCATATAATATTCAAAATCATCCAAATGCATTTCTTTATAAAACGCTGTTAGTGGTGACACTGCATAGCTGCACTGTATGTGCTCCCGTCAATGAATGAGGGAGTAAATGTCTTCAGGGATATGCACCATGGATCGCCACCACAAAATTCACTTACCAAAGTGAAAAAATAAGGATATGTGCTTGTTAGTTTGTGCAAATTGTTCTACTGTACCTAACATAGAGAATCAGCAGAAACAAAAGTGTGTCTGAGGAGCTTTGTTTACTTAGGAAGTCTGAAGAGTTTTCAGACAGGTGCAAAAGTCATCAAAGTGACATCAATAGTGGCTACATCCATAACAATTATAGAAAGAGAAGTCAGAATTACAAAATGATACTAGCATGTTAAACTCCTGTAGATGATACTTTTAAAACCTAGCAGCAGTATACTTCAGACAACTAACATTTTCGTGCTTAGAAAATAGATGTTGTTGTTGTCTTTCAGCTTTTCCCGGTTAGGGGTCGCCACAGCGGAACTCCGGTCCGCTAATGATTGGCAGTTGATTTTCATGAACATCGAGGTGCCAGCTCGACGTTCAACCTAAAACAAAGGCACGCCCATTTCCGCATGTCTTTCGAATGCCCACCCAACCATGGGGAGGACATGCAGACTCCACACAGAAGGCACTCCCCGCATTCCAGCCGAGAATCGAACGGGAGAACCTCTTGCTGTGAGGCAACAATGTTACCGCTGCACCACCTAGAAAATAGATGTGAATTCAATAACATAACAATGTGGCAGGCACAAGAAGAAGCAACTCTTCTGGCATTATTCATTTTGTCTTTCATAAACCTAATGCAATATGTTAAAATAGTCATATCTGGTTCCTGGAGTATTTTCTGCTTTTGTTTGCTTACAGTAGTTTTTGTTTAATCCACATTGTACTTAATGTTTGGGCTATTTGTTCATGTGTATTCATCAATGCAACGTAACTCAGCACATTATTTTTATTTATTTTATTTTAAATTTGTTAACCAGGGTAGAACACTGAAAATTTTCAGCTATGGACAGAAAAAAAAATTCTTCTATTTATTAAAATGCAATATGATAAAGAAAAAATTTGACCAAATTTAAATATATAGTAAAATTCAAAGAAGTAATCACAGCCAAAGAAAATGTTATAACAGAGTATCAGTATGACCACTGCTGAATGTATAGAGTAAAATGTAAAGAAATATTTACAAAATTAATTGAAGTGCTACAACAAAGTAGCCATTAAGCCAACCAAAAATTGAAGCGATAATTAAAACAAACCAAAATGTTCAAACTAGTCATTGATATTACTTTCACCTGTGGACAGAGATTTAGAGAGAAAAAGGCAGAATTGCAGAGAAATGTGCAATATGTAGAGTCAGGGAAAAGAATAGCCTAGCTACAGTTCAGAGCCGGAGATGCCTTAACTAGAGCCTGGTGCCAATCCCTGATCTGTCATCCTGCTCCCTTGGGTCTTAAATTGAGGAGCAAAAAACAGAAATCCACTTCTCTAGCCCAGAGCTCATCCAGGACCCATTTATCACCTTTACTTATTCTACTTTTTATAAACTATAGCAAGCTAACTGCTACATTTGTAGCAAATGACTTTCTACAGCTCAGTGCACACCAAGTGCTGAAGTAGTGAAGTGCCATTCTCTACAGGCATTCATAAGTACCTGTACAGAAAAAAGAATGCAAGAACTGCATTAGGAAAAACTAACTCTATTAAGTCCAAACAATGAATAGCTGTTGGTGACATGCCAGTGTAGTAGTTATAGGTTCATAGGTAGGTACTAGGCTATCTGCTTGAAGGCATTTATAAGCCTAGCCAGAATGTGTTGGCTTTTGCCACCCCCTTAGATTAGTTCTCTGGGCCTCTGTCCAGCAGAGCCACTGAAGTGATCCCCGGGTAAACTTTCTATTTCCCATCCACTCGTCAAGGTTTCTCTTGAAGAGTGCTAGCGAAGAGCTCTGCCTAATGTAGATTGGGATCTTGTTCCAAAGCATGGGAAGTTTCTGGGACAGGAATCTATCCCTCCAGCACATCCTATTTATTGTTGTGGTGAGGTTTAGGTCCCTAGAGCATATGGCTCGAGGGGATAAGGTTTTCTTTAGGTGGAGCATGTCTATCAATTCTGAGTTGGACATGGCCTTATATGTCAGGCAGAGATCACCTCTGAGCAGGCGGTATGCAACCGAGTACAGCTGGAGTTTCTTCAGTCAAGCTGCAAAGGGCATCTGTTTGAGGCCAGTGATCCTCTTGGTGAGGTACTTCTGTGGTCTTTCCAGCTGTTGCAGGTGTCTTGTAAAGTACATCCCAAATGGGGCATTGTACTCTATGATGGGTCTGATGAGTAGAGGGGCACAATGACCTCTTTGGATCTGGATGCAAACCCCTTTGTGATTAGGTGGGCCACATAGAAAGATTTTCTAAGCACTTTGGCAATGTGATTATCAAAGGAGAGATTACTATCTACTTGGGTCCCCAGATCCCTTATTACGTTTTCTGTATTTAGGGGACTACCACCTATGTGGTAGTTTGTGAGTACTTTGTTATTTCCAAAGGGAATAACTATGCACTTTTTGGCATTTAGCTTGAGGCCATGATTTTGACGCCAGATATCCATCTCAGTGAGACCCTTTTGGAGGATGCCTGTATCAGCCGATGAGTCAGTTATAGCCCCTAGCCCCTAGTTTGCAGTCATCTGTGAAGTTGGTCAGCCATAGTCCTCCTGTACTTGCCTGTACCTCTGAGAAGTATATGCCAAACAGGAGTCCTAGGACTGAGCCCTGGGGAATGCCACTTGTAACCAATTTACAGTCAGACCTAGTTCCCGCAACTCTCACCATGTGGGTTCTGTCTGTGAGCCAATTGGCAACCCATCTTGTGACATAGGGGTTTATGTTCAGGCTGGTGAGCTTGTCTATAATACCAGAATGGGGAATGGTGTTGAAGGCCTTTGCAAGGTCTAGGTAGGCTGTGTGTACCACCTTTCCCCCGTCTATAGCCTTGGTAACTGTCTCAAAGAAGTCCACCAGGTTTAGGAGGCATGGTCTGCCCTTAACAAAGCTGAACTGGGTAGGGTCCATTGTTTGGAGGTTCCCAATGTCTCTGTTAATGAGTTCCATGATGATGCATTCCATAGCCTTGCAGACCAAGCTAGTCAGGCTTATAGGGCGATAGTTCCCGAGGTCTGTTATGGCTCCACCTTTGTGGAGCAGAATAACTGTTGGTGTGCATCACTCTATGGGTACATAGCCTGTGGAGAGGCTGA
Organism: Protopterus annectens; assembly: GCF_019279795.1. NCBI lineage: Eukaryota > Metazoa > Chordata > Ceratodontiformes > Protopteridae > Protopterus > Protopterus annectens. The sequence continues at coordinate 1,355,647,702 of NC_056744.1, read as the reverse complement.
GTTTGAACAGTGTGTTTAGGTGAGGGGTTAATTCATCTTTGAGCTCGTGTAGGATGCAGCCTGGGACACTGTCCGGTCCCATTGATGCTGTGTTCTTGGCTTTGGAGAGGGCTATTTTAAACTGAGTGTCTGTGATTTCAGGCATACCTCTTAACTGTACAGATTTACAAAGAATGTCCAGAGTTTTGGCTCATATTTTTGGCCTGTACCTCTTTTTTCCTGGCAAATCACTGGGATGATCTCAGGATTGAAGTCACTAAATAATGACATACATTTGAGTTTCAGACTTCAGATCCATCAGAAAATATATATTAAAACAAATCCTGTCACTCTAGCAACTTTCTAAGTTTATAAGAGCAATATTTATAATATGTCCCTATATGTACCCCCATTTTGTCAAGCTTTGTCCAGATTTTTTGCATTAAGAGGTTGAGCGGTATGATTTCAGGGGCTCTACATTCTTCTGGTATGGCTATGGGCCCTTTTGGGGGTGAAGTTTGCACTGAACCTGTCTGCCAGGATGTTGGCAATATCAGTTGGTTCAGTATATTTTGTGCCATTCTGCACCAACTCCGAGCAGATCTGAGTATTGCCACTTAGATTCTTGACATAGCTAAAGAATGCCTTGTGGTTATCTTTGGAGTCCTTGGCAAGTTTTCTTTCAAAGCTCACCTTGGACGATTTGATGAGGGATCATAATTTCTTGCTGATACTGATCAGGAATGTCTTCCCTTCTTGGGATTTTACTCTTTTCTGTACTAGTTTTCTCCTTCTATTGTATAGCTTGTTTATGGCAGGGGTCCACTACACTCGTTTCCTTTTCTTGGAGGAGTGAGTCGTGGTTTTGCTTGGGATAGCACTATCCATGCATTCTTGTAAGTGCCCGTAGAATGCATTAGTAAATGATTTTGCAGCTTGGACACCGTTATCCTTTAGCATGGGGGCTTTGAAACTTTCCACCTCCATCTTAAGTAACGTGAAGTTTGCTTTTGAAAAGTTTTTCACGGTGGTTTCCTTGTCCAGGGGTGGGAGCAGAATGTGGATATCCAAAGTGATTTGTTTATGGTCAGATCTAACCAGTGAGGGGTTGACCTCTGGTGTGGAACACCGGTCACCCATGTTGGTGATGATCAGGTCCAATATGTTGTCATCTCTGATGGGAGTGTTGACCAGTTGTTCCAGGGCATTTGAGTTTATAAATTCTAGGAAATGTTTGGCAAGGAAGTTAGTACTTGAGTACCAGTTAATGTTTGGGTAGTTGAAACCACCCAATATTAGGGTGTTTGGTAGGACCTTTATGTTACCCAGTGTTTCCAGAAATGCAGAATGGGGGTTCTGGGACATGGTGGGTGATCTGTAGCAAGCTACAATTTGAATTGCAGTTTTGCCCGTTGTTAGTTGCACGTGGATAATCTGTGAAGCATCGTGTTGTGCCTCTAACCTGGAGGTGTGGGTGTCATTGATGAATATGGATACTCCCCGCCTTTTGTATTTTGGTCCGGGTTCTGTGGCTGAAATGTATGGTATGAGTTGTAGCCTGGTAGTGCTGGGGTGCTCTCTGGCACCTTAAACCAGGTTTCTGTTACTGCAGATATACATATTTTCTCCATACTGAGGAGTGCCTCGAGTGCGTGCATTTTGAGGTTTAGACTTCTGGCATTGAGTAGTATTTTTGTTACTTGTGCTATTTACGGTGCTCGGTTTGTCTTTTGAGCCTTGCCTAAAAAAGGCAATATGGGGGTGGCAAGAGCCTTGGCCAGTATTCGAAAGCCTAAGGGTGACTGGTGCAAGCCATCTCTAGTGAAGAAGCGTGGCTTGTCGTGCATGTCATCCCAGGCAGACAGACACTGGATCCCCTTTGAATGACACCAGAAACTTAGCCAATTGTTGAAATTGATAATATTTTCTTTATACCGTGGTATCATTCTTGGTGAGGGCAGGATGCTACTCAGGGTCAGGGTCATACCGGCCTGGACTACATGATCAAAGAGCTCTCCCATGTCTCTTTTCATGTAGTCTAGGGAGGTATGGCTCAGGTCATTCACACCAACATGGACAATGACAGTCGTATTTGTACTTGTTCTGGAGTGACCTGAGTGCTTGTGTTATGTGGCGGATCCTGGCACCCGACAAGAAGCTAACAGTAACTTTCTCCTTATTCAGCCTAGTGAGTGGGATGTCAGTGTGCCTGACTATAGAGTCACCTATTACTAGTATGTTGGTTATGTTATTTTGCCTTGAGGGCTGTGATTGCATGGCACACTGGTTTTGTGAAGTATGTATTTCATGGTTTGAGTTGGGGGGTGGAGGTTGCTTGGATGTCTGCTTTGGAGGGCTCTGTTGCTTTTGCAGATTTTTATTTAGAGCCTCCAAGTATGTTTTCATGTATTTACATGTGTTTTTTACTGGTGCTGGTTTAATGGGTCTATGTGAGACTGGTGGTGTGATGCCAGTATTTCCCTTCTCCTCCTGACTGTCTGATCCAGTCTTGGGTTGAGAGAGCTTAGCCTCCAGTTTGGCTGTATAATTGCATCTCTCGCAAGTATTAGTGTGTGGTGGTAGATGGAGAGGGTTGTCAGTGTACATGACGCAGTTGTTACATTGCCTCAAAATGTCCAGATTCTCAAGTTGGACTGGAGAGTACACCTGAAACTGCCCTTTGGACATGCCTGGATAGGTATAGTAAACTGTTTTACTGAATGGCTGGCAAGGTTGAATAGAAAGACTTGTCCTTCTGTGGTGCTAGGGTTTATAAGTGCTTGCTATGAGTTTTGAGCAAGTGTCGGGCTGAGAAATGAATGGCCTGAGTGCTTAAGCTGAAAGTTTGTCTAGTTCCAAGGGAAAAATTGAAGAGGAGACTTTGTGGAGCCAGGAATAGTTATACCCTAGCTAACCAGCACTGCCCAGCATGCAAAACCGGGCAAATGTGTTTTTTATAGCAGGGAAATGAAAGAGATAGAAATTAGCCTAAAATGGCCAATAAACTACTACTTTCTGACCTGAAACCACTCCTCCAGGGACAGATAGGCTGCTCAAAGCTCCCCTCTCTGACAGGTGAACAGAGAAACTTCCTTCTATCCAAGTAATGTATGGGCAAACACAGAGATCTGTAACACAGCCCTGAATTCAGCACTAACCTGAAAACTGGACTATACTAGCCTAGAAAGGCGGGAAACAAGTATATATATATATATATATATATATAGATATATATATATATATAGATATATATATATATATATATATATATATATATATATATATATATATATATATATTTTTTTTTTTTTTTTTCAGAAAATAAAGCAGATACAATCAAAAAAACACTTTAAATGTGCATAAAAAGATGCTTATTGTTATATATCTCAGTTCAGAGTTGTAGTCCATGCCCCTAGTAATAAAGTAGGAAGAAACACAAATACAGTAAAAGCAGATGAATAAAGTGCAACATATATATATATATATATATATATATATATATATATATATATATATATATATATATATAAAATAACAGAAAATGAACAATCTGATTTAAACAAGTTACGCAATTAACCAGAAAAAAACTCAAAACTGAGCCCAGTTCCAACAGTCTTCAATCAGACAAGTTCTAACTGCACACTCCCGCTACTAGGGTGCAGGGGAATCTTCTACAAAAAAGATGGCCTGGAT